>NW_008631606.1:0-30457 GCF_000691845.1 Merops nubicus
TACATATGTCTATCTCAGGGAACTGGAGATTGCTGTGATGGAGTTCTTTAGAAGACTGACAATGAAGTCAGTTGAAACTTTAAAAGAGAACTTTACCTGATGTATGTTCATTAACAATACATATTATTTTAATGGTTTGTCCCTAGTCATTAACAATTATTATCACTGTATATTCAACATAGTTAGGGCTCCAGGACCATGGAGTTTGTGCCATGGAGTTAGTGCTGATAGCTGTAGTCCTTGATGGTCTTAAAAGATGAGGTCAAAGTGGTCAGATTCCCTTACAAGAGCTCCCTACCACCACATCTGAGATTTTGTCCTCTTGTAAAGTGTTTGGGTTTCTAGACATTGTTTTGCTCTTGTTCTCCAGGCATTGAGTCCTGTTTGACCAAATATGTGCTATAAGCACAGGCTGAGGCAGATGCCTTCTCCTATTGTTTGGCTGGGATTTGTTTTGTCCCACACTGAGCTGCTGCTTCCTTTCCTTCAGTCTTTTCACAGCTCTTGAGGTTGTGTTGCTTCAGTGATCAATAATTGCCCACTAGTGAGCCCTTTGCAGTTCTGGGTCCTCTTTTTTTGACCCATGCCCATAGGTTCAATATCTTTGCTGATATCTCACATTTAAACTGAAACAATAGCAGGGAAAATCTGGTACCACACTCAGCTTCAAACAAGTTCTCACAGCAAGCTGACACCAAGTCCAAGAAACCAGGACTGGGATGTGACACTGTTAACAGAAGTCTTATGCTCTGTTACCCACAGTGGTTACACTATTTTTATGGGCCATTAAGTACAAAAATGCATATGAAGCTAAGCTATGTTAGTGTGTTTATGTTTGGTTTCAAAACAAACTAATAGTAAAATCTGTTCTGTGTGTTTCTGCTTTCATGGGTGCAGCAGATCTCTATTCACCCAACACATTTTCAAACTGAAAAAAAACTAAAATAAAAATTAAAAAAAAAAAAGACACACTTTTCCATTAAAAAAAAAATAAAAATAATAGTTTGAACCCAGGAACATGACTGGCCAATCATGCTCTTCCAGCTGCTGCTGCTGTTTTTCCAGGGACTTTTTTACACACTTCCCTTCTTGGATTATTTCTCAGAGAATGGCTGAAATGACTATCTTTGCAGAAAGACAGACATGATAAAAAAAATTAACAAGAATATTTTTATAAAACCTCCCAACACTGCAAGACTTGTTTACAAGTCCTTTTTTTTTTTTTTACATAAAATCAGGACAATGGTTAAGGCCAGGTAAACTCCTATTATGAAGCAGGAGTTAAGAAGGAAGGCAAATGTCTTGTCTGGGGTCACAACATAACAAGGACCTTTGATATTGTCAAGCTGACATAAGGTCAGGGTAGGAAGTGAAACGGTGGTTCAATTTAAAAAACATACACAAAGTGAAATTAAATAACACTGTTAGACCTTAACATGAATTGAAATTCATGTAAAATTGCTCATCAGCTTCCATTTTTAATTCCTCACACATCTGTATGTTAGAGATGTCTTTGAAGATAAGGCTCTAATTTTACGTCTAGCTGATATATATCTTTTTTAAGCTTGATCCTATGAGCTTTTTTCTCTTCCTTAACCCAGAGAGAAGCTGCCTTATTCGCTTATTTTATGTGAGTGGAAAAAGTTCCTGGAGAAAGGTGGAAACTTGCTGAAAAGACTCTGGTGTCTGCCAAAGGTTTTCTCAGTTCATTTTTAGAGAGAAAGAAATGTCCCTTCCAGAAAGTAATAGCGTGTTTTGCCCCACACCAAACTGATTCTTCTAGAAGCAGAGGAGTGATGTCCTTATAAACAGTGATGTCTTGAACTCGTCTACTTCACCACACCTCAGGAAATATTAAGTAGGGTTTGTTTCTTTAACCTCTGAGGTAAACATAATGTCTACTATATTATCACTATAGCATCTAAACAGCAAAATTCTGTCAACATCATGGTCTGCAAACAATTGTTAAAATTTCAACATTCAGATTCTGAACCCAAATCTCTTACATCACAGCCCATATCTTAATCACAAATGTTTACGTTAAAATGTAATTCCTTCATGGAAGCTCTATTCAGACTACCACAGACTAGTGCAAAACTCTCTAGATGAAAATGTCCAAGTCATGTGAAATAGTAAGTGATGTTTTAATGGGAGAAAGGCTTCATGAACCTCTCTAATAATGATAAAGTAGTGCAGAGCTTGTGGGGGTGGAAACAGAGCACAGGAGGACAGAAATTTGGGGTTGGTCTTGTTTCTCCAATCAGATAACTTTTGGTACAAGGTGTCAGGCAACTGTCTGGAGGTCAATACAGTAATCCAGTTAGCTCTCCAGACACACAAAAGTTTTCAGTCTTATTTGCACAAAGGTGAAGAAGTTTTTTTGAGTGTCCTTTTGGGTGAGAAGAATGAACATTTCATTATTTAAATGGACAATGTTTTTCACAAGACTCTGTTTTTCTCTCAGTTTTGTTTTCTTACATTGAGAAGATTTGTTTGTGGTCTTTGTTATTTATTGTATTTTCCCTGCACAATTGTAACACATATGAACTTTTAATAGAGCTAGGCAAGTTGTGCTTTTAAATGCTCTGCTAATATTTGCTTGGATTTTTAAAACAAGTTCTCAGTGACTAGGTTAGCCCCCACTCTGTGTTTGTTTTTTGCAGTTATTTTAGTTAATGAGTTTGCTGGCTGGGATGTTTCTGGGAACAGCTAATTTTAGACAACTATTAAAAAATACTAACAGAAGGTGAATTTCACAAAATGCTGCTATTTGCAATGGAAGTCTGGTTTTAAGAGTTGTGGTTTGCTCATCCAATCAGAAAAACATATCATATGATTTATGTGTCTGCTCACACCATCTTGAATTTCAGATTTTAAATTTTATGTACTTACAACCATCTGCTCACAAGCTAAATTCACACCATGCTTTTATTGGAGAAAATACATATATTTGGCAAACAGTTTTGAATTCTTGATGAAGGGAGGGAAAATGTCATCTGACTGTACAATTTCTTCAGCCGGACTTGGAGGTCACCTTCATTTTCCTGCTTTCTCAATCTGCAGTGCAATGTTTTGATCATTTCTCAGTTTAGTCTAGATGGCTTTATTCTTCCTATAGGACTCTGGGTTCACAGTTCCTGAATGACAACAGTTTCACTTTTAGGGAATTAATGGCTGACTGCTAGATTTTGCCTGGTTTCCATATTTCATTGTCCAAATGATTAATCACTTCCTTTAACCACAGCCTATTTTGGATGTAGCCTGATTTTGATGTTCAGGAAAAGAATAAAGATTTGGGTGTTAAAACACATGGGAGGATTATTTCAGGCAGGCTCAAGGCTTTTCACTAAGTCCTGAAGGAACACCCAGTTGCCAACCATTCCTGCAGCATGGAAAGGAGAGGGAAGTCAGGAGAGTGACTATGGTACAAATAAGCGCTGGGCAGCCCTGCTACCTCTCTGGTTGTCCATGGGGAGAGAGGACGAGCTGCAACAACAGATGAGGCTTTTGTGAAGGACCCTCACCCCTCCTCGTGAGTGCTGCACACCCCTTTTCTGCAGCTTTAGCATGGTGATATTAGTCAGAACTTGGCTGCTCTTCTCTTCACCTTTTCTCATCCCTCCCTGGTGTTCTAAGCAGGTAGCTAGTTGGTTTATGTTTATTGGAAGCCCTAGCTTCAAGTATAAACTCTTTTTTTTCTAGACACGTAAGGACTTAAATGGGAAAAAAAAAAAAAAAAATTAAACTATCATCAGCTGCATTAATATTTATAATTTCTTTTGTTGTGTCCAGCCCTACCTCTCATGGCATATTTTGAAATGCCTCAAGATCCTGGTCTTCTGTATGTCCAGATGACAAACTTCTTGAAGTACATCAGATCTGCTATCCAGTGTGCCTACCCAGGTTTATTTGGTGAATGAACGAGATCTGAGAACAAGGAAAGAGTTTGGATCCTTAACCTGTAGATAATATGAACCTAGATATTGGCAATATTAATCTATTAACAAGCCCTAACTTACAACTCCTGTGAGATGTGTTTACAGAAAGTATCCTTTCTGAAACTTGACTTCTAAGGTTCTGCTGAAGTTGAGACCTACAGAAAGCCTTGATTCTAGGTCTGTTTGATAGTACAAAGAAACTCCAGGGTAGAAGAAGTGCACAGTGTGGGAAAATAAAGAGGACAGGAAGAAGAGAACTATTGCCAGAGAGCATGGAAGGAAACTGTGACCTTCTCACCTTATTTTCATGTTTATTTGCACGTTTTTGCCTAGCCTCAGCGAGAAAAGGGTAGAGGAATCCTGCCAGCTCTAAATATCATAAAATCCCTAATGCAAGTTCTTGAATAACACCTGGAAAACTCAGGGGACTATAAAACTGACAAATGGGTGTAGCAGAACTTACTGTAGTTTACCGAAGGCCCTTCACTATCAACAAGAGGGACACACAGACACGGACAGATGTACTCACAAATACTCTCTTCACATCGAAGCAAAGAAACACCTGTACCCACAGATGAGCAGACATCCCCCAGACCTTATTTTGCACAATTGTCTTATAGCATTTAGAAATTATTCTCCTCTTCAGGGAGGTCTAGAAACACTCCTCCATCAGATGCAGATGTGCAGAAACATCCATGCTAGTAGAGGAAGATGTGCACACAACGCCAGATTGAGGGGAACACTCCCTCCCATGCTTACAAATATTTCACCATATAGATGGATGTATAGAGGACAGTGTTGATGGCAAGCTGCTGACAGCTACAGAAAAATTTAAAGTTCACATTGCATAGACATAACCACTTTCTGCACATGAAGGTGGCCCAGAGGAGCTCAATACCACACCAAACATACTAGGATGATTGGTCACAAGACTAGATGACCATGAGGCCAGGCAAAGGGGTTGCCATGTCTCTCTGCGGCATGGTCCCTGGGGTACACTCCGAGAACACAGTCTGGTCTTACTGGTGTGAAGGAGTTTCTCACATTTAATCCTGTCAGACATAAAAGATGCAGACAAGGAAGCCTTACGGTGCCCAAAATTAGTTTTAATTCCCTGCAATTCTGTTCCTCCTTTTGTCTCCTCTGCTGGAAAGGCAACCAGCTAGTCATAGCTGAAAAATGTCAGCATGATGTCTGCAGCAGCCTGTAAGCATGTGGTTCAGGGAGCTCAAGCCCAGTGGAGTTATGGGGTATTTCAGATTGGCATCGTTTATGAACTTGCTATATCTTTAAACAATCCGACCAAAGTAGCTTTTAGCTGAGTTTGTCCTTTCCTGTGCTTGCTGCTGAGCTTTTCTGAGAAAGAAGCCATCACTTTTCAGCAGATTGCAGAAGGAAACAGTGAAGATATCTGTCCAGTTTTTGTAAAGTAGGAAAAACTATTTTTTTTTTTTCTTCACAGAAATTTAAACAATATCTTTACCCATAGTCCAGCAAAACCTTTGTCTGTATTTCCAGTTTGATTTGAGGCAGGAAATTTTGGAAAATATTCAAATATTTGACTGGAAAAAAAAAAAAAATAAAGAAAAGAGAATGTTCTGGTATTTACACTTCTGAAATTATCACATTGTCCCATACAAACAAAATACATTTACAATCTGCATTTGTTTGTATCTGCTGTTTTAAATATCTCTTTTCACCTGGGCTACATGTTTTCCCTGCTGTATGGTTTGTAGGTCTGATAAATTGACAGCCATGCCCAGCATCAGAAAGAAGCTTGGTAGCAGAGGTGCAATTTTAATCTGACTCTACCTGTGTCACATATTTTAACTGCAGGAAAGCCCTTATCTGTCTAAAAAGTAGTACACATGTGATTTTACACCATACAAGGATGCACTGGCAACATCTGAACAGACTCTTTCCACAGACATTTGTCATATGGCTTTTCTTTGTTTTAGGGATGTGATCACACACAGATGAAGGTGGAGTGCAACACTTTTGAGAGGGACACACTAATACTGCCCAAAGAAAGATGAACTGTAATTCAGAGGACTTTAATTCTGCTCCTGGTTCTGCTGCTGAGCTAGAAAAGTCACTTCACATCATACCTCTGATGCCACGGAAAGCTCTTTAAGCTCCACCGGTGGCAAGTATTATTGTCAGATCTGTTTAAGACTGATGTCATTACTTAAGCAAAAGCTTTTTCCTCATCAAAGGGATGATAATGTCATTTTACAACAAACTTTACTGACTTAAAGATTATCGTGCTTTCTGCTGGAACTGCAGCTTCACAGCACCACACTCAGTGCTCTGACTCTGCTCTATTGCACAGCGGGTGGTAAAGGAAATGTTTCAGCATGCTCCCGGCCTGGGAAGTAATCCCAACACTCCTACCATTTTCTGTATTCCCAGAGCTACCAATTTGCACTGCACAGAGTGTGAATGAATGGTGGGATTTTGTATCCACAGCAGGGATCACATAGCCCATTCAGGGAAAGGAGGTGGCATTAACCATGGTAGAAGAGGATGCAGCTCTGTCCTACAAGAAGAGCAGCAACCTCTGACAAAAGGCACATGGAATCCTTGAAAACTGATATAGGATATGTATATACCTCATATAAATATACCTGTCATACAGGATATATGACTTTGTCCCTCAGCCCTTGCTTGGTCTCCCATGGGTGTCCAGATAAATTCAGAGAACGTGAGCTAGACAGGATGGTAAATAGAAAAAAAGTGTAAAAGAAACACAGAGCAAGACCTCTGGGCAGCTTCTCCTTTGTGGAAGATGTGCAGGAGTGTAACTGTCATCTTAGGTCATTCAAAGAATATGAGTGTGTGAGGGGACGAGGTCCCCACTGTAGTCTCACAGGGTGTAGAAGAGGTCCATACGAGCCAGTGCAAATTGTAGACCACACAGATTTTGAATTTCTGATCCCTCATCTGTTGGATTTGTTTTCTGGCAGTCCCAGATTAATCTTTGAAACTCACAGACACTTGTCAAATGTGTTCCCTAAAGATAACAGAGTAACTAAAACTCATGGATTTGCTGCTGGAGTTGTGGAGAGGAGCTTATAGTGATGGTCTGGGTAAAGAAACAATGACAAAATGCTCAGATAACAGCTGTGAGATAAGACATAACTGTGCATGAAAAAGTATGTTATCAAGCATAATTTAGTACCAAGAACTCAATTAAATCACTACAGTAAACTTAAGACACTCAAAGCCTTATTAAAAATAAGTAATTTTTTAAGGAAGAATATTTTGCACGGTTTTGGATCCTACATTCAAAGGGATTTGTGCTGTGGGATTTGAATTCATGCTGACATTTCTGGTCTTCTGGTCTTCAGTGATGCTCAGAAGCTCCATACAGTTCACATCCTAATTGTTTTCACATCTATAGGACATTCTTTTCCTGAACTATGAATTCAGTGAATGGATAGGCAATTCAATAGTGAAGGTATCCTGATTTCATACGCCACAGGATGGCTGCAAAATAACCAGCTCTCTGTTCAGCCAGATTCTCCCTGCACCATGCCCCTCTCTGTAGAATTTTCCTCTTGCTAAAATATTTTCCCATCTAGACGTGTGCAATTCCCACGTGCAACTCCCAGTGCTGTCAAAATGTGCCAGGCACATCAGTGCTGAGCTGATCAGTCGGGAGAGCCAATTCCAAAGGTCAGGCTTCTTATTTCATACCTAACACTGCTGATGTGGCTGATCAGTTCAAGGATATGTACAGAAAAGAGACAGAGAGGAATAGCTTCTTGGGGAATTCAAGACCTGACTTGCAGACAGCGAATTGGCCGGATAAAGCAAGTAAGTTTGTTAGCACTTTGGGATGTCATGTATAGGTTGCTTTATAGCTTCTCAAACAAAAAGTTAATCCCCACAAGTTTGGGGGGGAGTTGTTATTTTGGATTTTTGTTTAATGATTTGTTTGTTTCGGTGTTTGTTTTGCAGTTTCTTTGTGAAGTAACCTAAAGATGTTATTATATGAAGCTGCTCGGGGCTCTTGTAGATTGGGTACATTAATTCAGCCTCCACTGCTATCATGGAACACCACTATGAAACAAGGGGGTTACAGAGTGCAGGTGTAGGGTGCTGGAGAAGTAAGAATGAAGGAGATCCAGGGAAGTATGGATATGAAGTTCCCATCACAGTATATGGATCTCCCTGCACCTGACCAGCCTTGCCTTGATCCATGTAAAGAAGGTGAAAAAGCTGCTCACCTCGCTTCCTGGATGGCTAACAGGAGAGCACAGATCATTGACAGCTCCAGATGCAGGGGCATTTTACGGGACAGGACTCAAGGAATGTAGGAGTTCCCATTTGTTTCACCAGTTCTACAGGAGCATTTTAAATTTCTGCCTCAGTTGATACCCTCAGGACTGCTCAAAATAACATCCACAGAACAGGAAGGAAGTCTAAGTGTTTTTATAGCCCCACCCACAGCCACATGATCCCAGGTTTTCTGTAGTGCTTTCATCACTTTCCAAACTCATTAGCTGTCATTTTGAACTTGGAAAATCTGGAAGGTGCAAAGTTTATTCTCGATTTTTGTTTAAAATGGTGACTTTCTGTTTCCTTCTGAGAAACACTAGATGTACATTTTATGTGCAAAGTTTTCATGACATATATAAAGTTTAGGATAAATTTTGTGGCTCAGGGCTCAGTGAAGGTAGAGGTAAAAAGAATATCTTTTTTTTTTTTTTTAAATTAGACTTTGGCATACTGAAAATCTCTTTTCTTACATACATTTTTTTTTTTTTTCCTATTCGTTTTTCATCCCCTTCTGCACTTATACTTGCCTATTTTCACAGTACAAATATGTAGCAAAATGTCCACCTCTAATACATTTTCCCTTGGGGATGTAGCAAATAAATGCACAAATTAACATACATGTGAATTTCTGTCTATGGACTTTAGCAGAACTTTTGAAAGCTCACAAGCTAGAGTCTTTCAAGTCATCTTTGTGTAATTTGTAGGAGTTCCTGAACATCAGTGTAGTGTGTGTATGTGTGTGTGTCACAGCATTCTTTGTAACTGTCTGAAAAAAATATTACACCTATCAAAATTTTGAGGAGATGGGTGGGGAGTTTCACAAATATTTCTTTTTTATTTATTTTATTTTTTTTAATAACTCCAGATACAAAAGGAAGACCTCATAAATTGAAAATTTGCCATTAAGCAAACTTACTGGATCTCAAAGAAATCTCACATTTTGCTCAATAAGTATAAAGATAATTTAATCAGGGTACCAGAAAGAATGGATTTTAAGAGAAACTGAGCACCTTCTTTGTTTCATGTAGATGTTGTATTTTAATTTTTGAAACTGGCCACTGCAGCAAACAGTTTCTGGATCATTCTCATCATAGTATCAGTTTAAATGGAAAAGGCGTATTCTAGGAGTTCATATACATAAATTCTTACATACAGTACATGCATATGTATGCACACAATGAATAAATGTGAACACAGGGGTACACAAACATGCAATTAAATTGTGTCTTCTTGAGCAGTGATTAGCTGCTTAATGTCTTAATACAGGAAATTGAGATCCTTGTTCTGAACTTCTAGACCATAAGAAGAGTATGCCATGCAATGAGCTTGTGTGTTTGGCAGCAGACTTTAAAACTTTTAGATAACTTAGTCCAGATGTGAGAGATGGTCTAATACCGAGTGATGGTACAGTAGTTGAACTTTGATACCTCACTGAGACGTCCATGTTAGGATGAATTTGATCCTCAGTGTAAAGCAAACTCTATAAGCATCCTCTGCCTTACACTAGTTTTCCATATGGACAGTTCTCTAGGTTTTGGGCTCTTACTTAAACCTTTGAATCTTCAATCACATTTAACCACGTTAAGAACAAAAAAAGATACAAGCAAACAAATCTAGAACCTCTCAGTGTTCTCAGACTCTATGATTAAAACCAAAACAAAATAATAATTTTTAAAAACTCCAAAACATTCTTTTTTTGTGTGTGTTTAATTTGCCTTTAAACTAAAATGGCAACCAGAGTTTGCACCTGATCACTAGCAAAGTGAGGAAAACACACTTTCTTCACTTGACCTTAAAGATTCTGATATCTGAGTGGAGAAATTTTTTTTTTTTTTTTTTTTTCTTAATTCCATCTTATAACTTTCCCAACATTTACTAATCTTGCAAAAACCTGAAGACATTTTTTTTGACATCCACAATCTTACTGCTTTTCTTTTATTCTCAGAAATCATAAAGTGAAGGGGGAAAATAAATAAATAAATAGATGAACCCCCATCCTCAGACACTACCTGACATTGAAACACAAGCTATTCTACCAAACCCTATACCATATGACATATGAAAGGTCTGGACCACACTGTACAGACAAGGTCAGGCTGGGTTTATATGGAAGAAGTTAATTACAAATGAGAGAAGAAGTCCTTAGAGTCTCTGTAACTGTAGAGGATTTTCTGTTCCCTTGTCAGAGAGTTTAGCAGAGTTTTCTGCCTTTGCCTGTCTTATCATATTATTTGGAGCTGAATTATAGTCATGCTCTGAATATCAGGACTTAACTCCTGCAAATCTCTAATGCAAGACAGTTTCCTTGCTACTGCCCTCAGACAACCTGGTACCTACTGTTCTGTGTGTAGCCTTGCCATTGTCTGCAGCAGGTTTGTCACATGTGTGAATACTCAGAAAGTGTGAATTTTGATCCATGTACAATGTCTCTTTTGTAGCTGCCATCAAATAAAAATCATGATGCCTTGCTCAATGAGAGAATGATGTTTCACCATCAGCACTTCAAATTGAGGTTATCTGGTTTCTCAGTGCTCGTTCACTTGGCATGGTTGACATGAAGGCTTTACCAACACTTCCTGCTCAGATAATAATGTTTGGTGTTTCATGATTGCTTTGCATACATGAGATTTAAGAAGGTCACACAGGAATGTATAGAGAAGGACCTTGTATTTTAAAGGGTTTTGCACACATACTTCATCAACTGCCAAAAAACCCTCATGAAGTAGGGTTTAACCTTTATTGATACAGAATCATAGAATCATTTATGTTAGAAAAGACCCTTAAGATCACAGACTTCAAGTGTAATCCTAACACTACCAAGTCAACCACTAAAGTATGTCCCTAAAAATGCCACATAGAACCATTGAATGGTTTGGGTTGGAAGCGACCTTAAAGATCATCTAGTCCAACCCCCCTGCCATGGGCAGGGACATCTCCCACTAGACCAGGTTGCCCAGAGCACTATCCAACCTGACCTTGAACACATCCATTGTTGAGACACTTATTCCAGTGACTCACCACCCTCATAGTAAAAAGTGTCTTTCTAATTTCTAATCTAAATTTACCCTCTTCCAGTTTAAAACCATTAATTCCCCTTGTCTAGTATCTCCAGGGATGATGACTCTACCACTTCCTTGGGCAGCCTATTCCAGCATTTTACAACACCCCTGTTGAAGACATTTTTCCTAATGTCCAACCCAAATTTCCACTGCAACAACTTGACAATGTTTCCTCTTGTCCTATCACTTATTACTTGGCATAAAAGACAGACCCTTACTTCATTACAACCTCCTTTCAGCTAGTTGTAGAGGGCTGTAAGGGAAGGATGCATCTAGGTTTTCAGATTATAAATGTCTCTGGCAAGGTCTTGTTTTGTGTAGACAGTGTCAGTACTTATCTGGAAAGAGTTCTAGTTCTCCAGTTCCTATCATGCAGTAGAGGATCTCATAACAGGGAAGAAAACTCAATGCAGCTGGAAACAAAAGCCCAGATAATGTTATTTCTTGTTAGCAGCAAGCATCCCACACAAAGTTCTGCACTATCTTTTGAAAATAAGAAAGTGTGTAGGTAATGAGGATAGAATTAAACTGGAAACTCAGAGCAGAAGTGTGAGTTTAGAATCCATACATCCCACGTGTACAGGACTGTAACCAGGTTTAAGGTTCCTGAAAAAAGAGGGAATTTCAAAATTCATCTGTCTTCCTTGTACAGACAGTATCTTCTCTGTGGTCCAGATCTGCATAAGACCTTACAAAGCTCATCACCAATGGCTGAAGTTTACTCTCAACTATCTTACCCAAAGCCTGAAACTAATATGTAAGTGTTGGAATGTCATAGCATAAGTGTGACAAATGGCTGAGTAGAGGTAAAGCAACTCCTCTGGTAGAACAGTAACAACAATTTTAACAAAAAACAAAAAATCTGTCTCCTCTATTTTCTATGTTATGACTTTGCAGCTCCTGGCAATATCTTTCCAGCTTAGATAATCCAAATATTCTCCAAAAGGAAAATTACCCTCTGTTAGGCAGAAGGACACAACACAGAGCTTCCGCTTAGAGACACTGCAGTGAATGTAGTGAACTATTTCCATCATGGACAAAGCTACTTTGCTGCCACATAAATTATTTTATGACTCTGTCTGCATACTTTGTTGTATCCTCTGCTTACTTTATTATTACCCCAGCAGCCCCATAACTTTCCATATGCAGCTCTGTGGCTCAGGGGCTAAAAGCAAGGCACAGTAGCTGGTCAGAATAAATCACATCAGACTGGATAAAGTGGAAAAAAAAAAAAAAAAAGATAGAAATCTGTCATTACATCATGTCCACATTGGCACACAGCATAGTTTCAGTTTATGCCATGTAAATATCTATTTTTTTCATGTCTTGTGTCATGTGTGCAAGTATCTTGCAGAGCTGGTGATTTCTCTGCTGTGTTCTCATAGCCTGTGCTTCTGTACATGATCTTACTTGGCTGGTGCTGTGCTTCATTCTTAACAAGCTGCTGATGTGCTTTATTAAATCAATATTGTTTGAGTTCCATAGACCTATGGAAAAGATCTTCAACTGTCTGTTATCTTATTTGCATTCTTTGTTGTGTGTTAGATCTAGCCAAACAATCTTACTCCTTTTGCTTTTGTTCTCGTAAAGCAGAAGGACAGTGCGGAAATGTTAAGCTTTGGAACTTCAGGGGAGAAAAAAAAAAAGAGAAAAAAAAAAAGAAGGAAAAAAAAAATAAAGCCTCAGGAGTCCAGCAGTCCAGGACTTTCTGGGTTTGATGCTGAATAACTGGCAAAATACAGAAATCAGCAGTGGAAACAGAATAGGAAGCTTTGAAGCGGGACTATGTTTCTGAACAGGTAACAAGCTTTTACTGCATGAAAAAAGGACGTTGCCATAGGGGTTGAAAAGAACCTGCACTCATCAAATGTACTAGTTTGACAGTTTTGAGAGCTTCCTTGTGCCAATCCTGTCAAACTGGAGCAGAAGCACAGAAGCAGGCAAAGCTTGTGAGCTGCTAGTTAACACACTCGTGTTCAGAGTCCCGCATGGCAATTTCAAATTGTCTCTCCTTAGATGTTTTGCATTGGGGCTTTGCTGCCTAAATTCTTTCTTTTCTGATCTCAGTGACCTACACATGTACCTCTTTCCTCTCGAGGCTGACATGATCACGAGCTGAAGCTAGTAAGAACTGCCCAGCACTGAGGAGGGAAATTATGTCTGTAGCTACTGCAGACTGAATGTTAAAATAAGACCAGGTGAGATAAGATGAAGTTTGATTAGTGACCTGTTAAAATAGCGAGGGCAAAAGGTGCAATGTGGTACCATCAGCACCAGCCTGCACTCTGAATACCCTGAATAATTTGCCCTGATTAGAAACATTGTCAAGATGATATTTTTAGAACATCACCCCATCTCAGCTTTCTTCTCGTTTGAGCCATGTATCTTCATGATGAAAAAAAAAAAAAAAAAAAAGGTGTACAGCAAATAGGAAAGAGCTTGCATTGTAACTAGCACAGTTGATTCTCAGATGAGAACCAAGAGCTCTGAGTCCTCTCCTTCTCACTATTATGCCATTTTTTTTCCATTTGCAAGTCCTTTCTTTGGAAACAATATCACATGGGAGTTTAAAAGATAGGAAATATCAATAGGAAGTAAAATTTTGGGTTTCAGACTCTGATTTTAGCTAAATTATCCCTTATCAACAGCTGCTGATTCTCATGACTCCTGTCAAAACAACTGTCACTGGCTGCTTGCTGTTAGGGGCCATTCTCAACCCCTGTAGCAACAACTGCATGTATATGGCAAGAATCACTTCTGACATGATTTCCCTTTGCAGTTAAGTTACACGAAAACACATTGATGCTGAGTATTAAATGATGGCAACACAGAGCAGAATAGGACACTCTCTTTTGCCTGCTTAACTCCCACTCTTCTTTCACACAAGCAGCTTACAATGCCTGGGTAAGGCTGAGATTCAGGATTTTTTCATGACCTCATTTTGTTAGTGACATATTTGGCCTTACTATAGGTACAAACTGACCACAGCATTTCCCTAGTGTCTCAAAGAGCCATAATGAGTTAATGGTCATTTGAAAGGTTATTTGGGATACTTGTCTGAGAAACACTCTGAAGAACATGTGTAGGTTATACACTTGTGTCTGGTGAGCATTTAGCACACTTTTATGGAACAAGTGACATTTTTTCACAATCAGCAGATGGAGGCCTGTGAATTCAATGATCAACCAAAGCAGACAATCAGATAAATTCTGGGTAATCTTCTGGAAGTCCTTGTCTGTTTGTTTAACATGGGGTGAGATTGATAAAATTTATTTTTAACTTTCTAGAAAGTGGTTAAAGTTAGGTGGAATGTAGCATGGAGATGAAAAATATACAAGCTATTTGCATCCAGGAGCTGGGATAAAGTAATAGTGATTTCTGAGCAAACTTTTGAAAACAGAGATGTTTTACAATCTGATTTACAAAAAATTAGAATACTTATGGTATTTGTTCCTAAACTGAATTATTTGACATAATGTGTTTATTGTTGTTTAACCACAGCTGGCAACTAAACCTGATGTGTCCACTAACTGAGTGGGATGGGGGAGAAAAACAAGAGGAAAAAGTGAGAAAACTCATGGATTGAGATAAAGCCAGTTTAACATGTAAGGTAAAAGCTGAGCATACAAGCAAGACAAATCAAGGAATTCATTCGCTGTTTCCCATTGACAGACAGGTGTTTAAAAGCAGTTCCAACAAAGCAGGGCCCTGTCACACAATAGTTACATGGTAATTCAAAAAGCTGTAATTCTGAATGTTACCCCCCTTCCTTCTTCTCTCCACAGCCTTACATTGCTCAGGACAACATCATATAGTCTGGAACATCCCTTTGGTCAGTTAGGGTCAGCAGTCCCAGCCACGTCCCCTCACAACCTCTTGTGCAGCCCCAGCCCACTTGCTGGGGGGGTGTTTTGAGAAGCAGAAACAGCCTTGGATTTGTGTAAGCTCTGCTGAGCAATGGTGAAAATATCCTTTAGTTGCTAACACTGTTTTCAACACAAAACTTAACCCCAAACAAGCTACTATGAAGAAAATTAACTCTACACCAGCCAAAACCAGCAACAAAAAAAAAAAAAAAAAAGAAGAAAAGGAAGATATTTTTTAAAAAAGTTTGAATATCTTTTATTTTGTGTGAGAGTTGGTCAGGACACTGTAATATTCTTATTAACAATATTAGGGAAACAAAGAGTATTTAAATGAAAAAAAAATAAAAAGAATAAATGGTAGCTTACCCATATACATATAGTGAAATAATTAGTGATAAACTCCTTAAAAGGATCACACCTGCCATTAAAAAAACTCAGCACTCACAAATATCATCACTTTTTGACAAAACCATTTCCTGAAAGAGGGGGAAAATGATTAAAAACTTCAATTCACAAAGTGACTTTTATTTTGACAATAAATAACATACAAGTCACATTGTAAAATGAGACCCTTAATCATTTTCTGCCATGTTATTTGTCAAAATACAGACAGGAAAAAATGATCACTCATAAATAAAAGGTAACTTTCTTTTGCCATTTGCAGGGTAGGGGAGTAAATGCAGTGTTTGTTGAAGTTCTTAGAAGTGAAAGAGAGGGAAATAAATGGCTGAAGTTTGCAGAGAAGAAAAAAAAATAATCAGCTCTAATAGCCTCAGTCTGATCAACCATACTGAGTAATCAAAAATCCATTCTTTACAGAACCTGTGGGGGGAAATAGCATTTTTATTGGAATATTAGCACTGAAAGGTTTGAAAATATCAGAGAGGGAAGGTACTGTTCAAAGCCCTTCCCTAACTGCCTGTGATGGATAATCTCAGCCTAATATAATGTTAATTGGATTTCCTAATGTCATTGTCCAAATGACATTTTTTGTTTAATTTTTAGTTGCTTTCAGTTATTGTATGAAGTTACAGAAAAGCTTTCATGTGAAGTATTTATTTCCAAAAGACATGAGTGGGTAGAAAATGTAGTTTTATACAAATCAGAGCAAAGAATGGGAATGATTCATCATGTCTTTGGAAATTTATGTGTATGATTTGCTTTTTTATTACAAATTTTAGGACTAAGGACAGTACCCTGTAACTGAAACACTTTTCAGCTGATTTCTGTACAGTTTGGTACTGCTGGAAACTGCAACCTTGACTTTTTCATCCTCTATATATTCTTTAATGAAAAAGTAGAAAGGTGTTGGCAGCGAAACTGTTTTTGTTTAGTTTTTGGGCAATCGATTACATCTTCTATGTAGCAAGAAATCAGCATCGACTAATAATGTCTAGCAATTTCCAGAAAATGATCACAACTCTGTTTCCCAATTTACAAGTTTTAGTGTCACTGAAAATGTCATTCTTGCTATGAATATGACTCAAAAGTTCAAAGACTGACAGCCCCAGTAGTCTGAATTCACCATTTTGGTATATTCCATTCATTGCACATACTAAATCAGTCGCTCCAAACTATATTGTCAGAGCCAAAAATTTAAGGAAAGAAGACACCTCTTTCCTTAATCATTCTGTCTTTCCACATATGCAATAAAATAAGAAAAACAAATAAAAACAAAACATTTCTTTAAAAAAAAAAAAAGAGGCTGAGGGGATGTGTGCTTGCTTAATAATTATTTTAATTACAGAAAATTACATACAGACTTTACCTCAAAAGAAAAAAGCCAAGTAGAAAGCAGGTAGTAGAGGGAAGAAGAAAGGAAAAATTGGAAGGTTATAGAGTTCATAATCTAAACAGTGTAGAGTACTGTGCAAATATAAATTAATAACAACATCAATTATATTTTTTTTCCCTGATAAAAATATCAAAACATTTAATCCATAGTACTGACTACATACTTATGAAGCATATTACTAGCTTTATGTCCATTATCCAGGTAGCCAGATGCAGTTTTTATATACAAAATATTTTAACTCCTAACAAAAGTACTTAAATCGACAGATTCTCACATTCTGACAATGCTGTTAAAGACACCATGTTTAGCTGGAACTGAATTAATAAGAATTTTACTGTCGGTTGAAATGACATCGGGATTTCACATATTGTCATAACAACACTATAGGACAGACTTATTTAGGCTTTTTATGGAGTAAGGCGAGAGCTAAGAAGGGAGTCAAAATCAGCCCAGGAACACTCCAGTGACAGAGCTCAAGCTGTAATGCCAGTATCCTGAAATTATGTATTCAGTTGTTCAAATCCAAAGTAGCTCTTTCACGATTGATAACACATTTCAGTTACTCATAAATTAACATGTGGGGAAATGCCTGAAGCAGAGTGAAGACAGCTAGTTGGTAAAACCTTCATGCTGAAGTTGACAGGTTTTCTGTCATAGATTTCAGTTGGACCAGAATATGTTCATGCACCTTATAGCATATATTTCTACAGTATTGTTGGTTCCAGTGTTTACTATTTCTATTTATATGTTTTGTGTCAGTATATGAAGAAAATACTGACCAGAGGATGTATGCAACAACAGGCTTAATTTCAGGTTCTCAGCTAGCATGGAATTCAGAAAGTTTTATTTTTTTTTTTTTTGTCATAGGTGTACCACTTGAAGGATATCAGAGTCCACATAGTAGATCTAGGAAAGAAACATGTGTATTGATTTTTTTTTTATTTGATTTTTTTTTTTTTTTGGTCAGGTATTGTAAAGGAAACCATTCCATCCCAACTTTCAGAAAGGAAGAAAAGGTCCAACTTTCCAACTTGAGGAGAAACCATCTTTCTTTTATATTAGAGTTCACTGACAAGGTCCAAGGTGTTTCCAGTTAAATTTGGTGAATCTGCATCCTCTGAAACAGCTTACAAGAAGGGGACTTTATATTTAATCCTAGATGCAGAAACAGGACTAGGATAGCTTTGTCCATTTCTGCTGTTACCATATTCAGTGAATCTTGAAGACTTGGGTTGACTAAATGTCTCTCCAAGGAGAGTTTCACCTGGGTAGGTTAATTACACTGTCCACAACGTGCCTGTGATACTCAGCTCTTTTTGAAAGTACTTTCCCTCCAGGGTGGGCCAGCAGGCTTTCAACACTTAGATTTGGATGTTGAATCCATAAAGACTAATGAGTCATGCAGGCTGGAGCTCAAGTCTGTTATTCCTCTTGAATAGCTCTTGGGCATTTTGTTTTCATTGCAGGTGAACTTAAGCAACAAGCATGTTTTTATTTGCCTAGCAAGGAAAATGCATCTGCTAAAGAAGTGTGCATCTTTTTTAAGTGTGTCAATTTATATGCAAAATAGGTTTAGCACTTGTGCCCATGGACAGCTGCCAACACAGCCCTTAGCATCTCGGGTCTGGACAGTCAGACCCCAGATTCTTCTTCTTTCTCTCTGTTTCTCTCTTCCCCCCCACCCACTATCTCTTCAGAACTGATTTGGAAAACAACGTTTCCAGTTTCACCCAGCAATATTTAAAACTCTTCCTATGCAAATGGTATTCTACAGGTCTGAGTGGAAATGAGTTGAGACATCTCAGAACAGCCATAGTCTATCATAAAGAGCAGCAGAAGATACCTAAGATTTTGTATAATGCAGCACACTTGGCATTCTTAGTGAAAAAGAAGCCAAGTCTCGTCTTGGTATTGTGAAATTCTTTCTATTAATGTGATAAAGATTGGTCCCTTTGGGTCAAGGTAGTGGCACATTAAGTAAAGGAAAGAGTAAAACTTGCCTTCTGCCCATCTATATCTAACCTGTCCTACAAATTATAAGAAGATTTCATTCTTCTGTGCTCTCACTTTTTCTCCTTTCTTCTTGAGCACTGAATTTATCATTTAAATGTTAAAAAGAGAAACCAGATGTTATAGTTATTAACTTTTGAAATCAACTATAATCTTCCTATTAAATCCTTCCATCCAGGTACAGGCAATTATTTGCTTGATCTAAAGGTGCAGAAAATGTAGACACACAGGGTTTCAGAAAGTCCAGTTTAATAAGACAGGTGGGTAACTAATAATGTGGAAAATTACCTGCAGATTGAGGATATTGGGAATGACTAATGGCCAAAACTAAGGGAGTAAATTAGTTGCAAAATGATACCATTTGCGGTAGTTGTGTGAGTAGGGGACTGAATGGCACAGTGGCATGTGGCAGTGATCTGAGCTTGAATATGGCCCAAATTCAGGAAAACATGCCATCAACTTATGGCTTTTTTTTTTTTTCCCCTTTTTTTTTTTTTTTTTTTTTTCCCATTATTATTATTCTTTCCATGCCCTCTGTGCTATCTGTGTAAAGTTTAATAACACAGGCACAGGAGTCTAGTTAGCTTTGAAAAGTTTAACGGCAAAGTTGTCATCAAGGTCAAATGCATTGAAACTGAGACTTCAAGCTTCTTTATAAGACAAACAGAGTTCACTTAAGCAAAACACTCATTTCATTGGGGGAGAATCTGAAATGCAGAGAAGGGAGAATTTCAATGAGATTTTTTTTTTTTTTTAATCTAATTTAAGATGTTCCATAAGTTTCTAATTCCAAAAGGCACTCAGATGTTGGCTTCAATGGCACCGTTTATGTACTCAGAATTAGCCACATGCCTAAGTACTTGGGGTTTTAATTACCTACCCCAAAATACATAATTTGACAGTCTGCTCCTGAGCAATATCCAAACGATTTTAGCAAGAGATTAGCCCATGAAGGGACAGCTGGACTGATTCTGTTGCAGACAAAATTATCTTCAAAAATATAAGTACTTCCATTCTTCTCGTCACTTAGAGACCTAAACACATCCTAGATCTTTATGAATGTATTTTCAAAATTCTTTCTAAAGAAAGAGCTATTACCTCTTGGCTGTAAAGAGAGAATTATAACAGTGAGAGTGAGCAACATATTAAAGATCACAAAAGAAGCTGCTAGTGGCAGAAGTGAGACCTGAATCTGCATGTCCATCTACCTCATCTCAGATTTGCCCACCTGTCTAAGGTGTAGATTACATATTATTTCTGATGGGGCTAGAACCATGACGAAAGATTTTATAACCACAGCTATGATGGTACTTAGTAATTTTAAACGTAATATAGTGATCTAATGATCATTATATCAGATTTTTCTACTATGACTACCTCTAATAATCATGCCACCTCTACTGACAGCCAAATGTACCCAGAATATCCTGAGAACTACATATAAGGATTGAAACAATTGAAACACGTCTCCAGGTTCCCCAAAATCTTTTCTTACATATTTTTGGATGTGGAACCAGGCTGAATTTAGAGTTTTGTTTAATTTTTTAAAAGACTATTGCAGTTTCTCTGGGAGCTCTGTTTTTATAAAGCTGAAGGGCAGAAAATATGTATTCTGAAACTTATAGGCTTCTTCTGGAAAAACTTACCCTCTGGAATTTGAATAGAACAAGACACACATGCACACACAAGTGCACACACATTAACTTACACATGCCTGCACATTTCTGTGTGGATTCTATGAATTAAAGCATAGATACTGTATCACAGGAAAGCAAGATGAATCTTACCCTATCCAAAAACAACTCTGGAAAAAGGTAATTGATTTTATAAGAAAAGTTAATTAAAAAAAATTAACATTGCTTGTGGTCATTTAAGAAACAATATACCAATATTAACACTAGTAATAAGAAGAAAAGTTTCAGTTATGCCCTCTACCAGTTGCAGTTGTGCCCCAGGTATTTCTTACCTTCTCCCACTGCTGAAAATGCCCTCCCCCTGTGATTTACCCTCTGCGTTCCTCTTGTAGATATTCCCTAAGGAACCACTCTAGGGTAGAAGAGATGCACTCTTTAAACTGTTTAATATTTAAACACAGCTTAAGAGATTTCTCCAGGGCCTAAACTGTATTCTGCAAAGCCTTACTATTGGCTTTGAAAGACCGAGATAATTTCTCAGAAGGTCTCATGGTAAGGGCTGCATACAATAACACTAAAATACAGTTCTCAGGGGCTGAACATCTTATACAGACTCCTGTCTCAGATGATGGTGGTCTCTGTCTTGCCTTTCTCTCTGATCTTCTGTTTTTTTTGTCACAAAATGTCATTAAGACTCACTCTTTTCTTGCTCTAAGAGTGTTTTCCTACATATATACAAGTGTCATAAGTCAGTTTGGTTTCATAACTAGTGATAAGGGAAGCAAACTCTTATAACTTTCAGCTTTCCAGGACCTAAAAAGGTGATTTAAGTCTTTTGACTAAGTTATATTTATTTTAAAAAGGAAAACATATCCAAAGACCAAGACAAGTTTTAAAACCTCAAACAAGAAATTATCAATCTCTGTGTCTCTGTTAAGTCGTACCTTTAAAAAACAGAAATATAAACCTATTGTACCTAGGACCTTCAAGTTATGAACTTATAAGTATATTGGGATATCAAATTCAATAAATTATTGCCATAAAATTATTCAGATTTGCACAATAAAATTTTCCACTGAAATAAATTGTCATTGATCTAATTGCTACAGAGTGACTCTAATCATTGGCACTGGCATGGTCTAATCAGTTGTATGTTGTAAAACATACAGGTTGATGAGTTGAATAGGGTCTATCTATTAGAGACAGTAGGTGGACAGGATTTGTGTGCATCACAGGAACCACATACTGCAACTGTGGCAAAGTGGGATGGGGCGTGGGGGACTACTGCTGAAGCCCATAGGGAGATAGATGGGTCAGAGGGTCTCAAAAGTTTGACACATAGACCAGTAAAAACTAGGAAAACAGACTAATAAGCTGACCACCAGTTGGCCAAGTTCTTCCTGCAGTTTCTCAGAGGAATTGTAAATAATCGGGTTTTGGTTGTCTGGGTTGTAGGGATTTCCATTGTGTGTATGTCTGGGAGCAAATCAGGCTCATGAAACCAGCTATGTTATTTGTATCTGCAACCAGTGGAATGAATAGGTTCCTGTTTCCACCTTCCCTGGGGCCAATGTTATCCTATGGTGGGTTCCACTCTTCAGGACTGTGCTGAAGTTGTGGGGTAGATACAAAGCAGAAAGGGCCATTCATCTCTTCAAGGACATAAAAAATGGGCAAAGGAACTTGTATTACATATATTTTATAGATGCCAGTACTTCTATCTCCTCACCTCCCATAACCTTTCTTGACATCAGCAAAAAGTGTTAGTTTTGCTCTTCAGTGTCATGCTTCTTGGTTACCTCTAATTGAAATGGAGGTATTCTGAGTGGCAAAATCAGTTGCAAATCTCTTCAAGTGCCCCTTTTGTATAATTTATCATTGGATTCAGAGCTTCTGAGCTTGGATCATTTAGTTCTCACGAGTCTTTAATACTTGATCACAATTTCTGGTGGGACACTACTTGGTATACTTGGTGGAATATGAAGATAACTGAAAATTTATTTACTGTGTCAAATGCTGATGTTGCCAGAAGAGTGGTTTGAGATGAGGATTACCTTTCACAGCAAATTAACTGCAAGGAACAACTTAATTTGAAGGAACTGTAGACAAGAAAGGAAGCAGGAAAAAAAGTAAGACCCTCTAGGTATTGAATAAAAAGGTACTTGAGCTTTCCTGTTTAAATGAGTTCTTTCATCATGAACAAGGAAAAAGATGCTTTAATAAGAAATAAAGTTACTAAAATCTTTTGATCAGGCTAGAAAGTGACACAGGGAAACTTGCCTTCATGAGAGGTTATCTTCCTGATCAGGCAATCATCCTATTTGCTCCTTTTGGAAATAGCACATAACTGCAGACTTGTGATCTATACCCTCTGGTCAGTGTGGATACTTTTTAAAGACAGTGGAAGTGGCCATGGGCCATGGCAGAATTCTTTGTTAGTCACATTGCTCTTCAGAGTATTAATATATCTACTTATCTGCAACTTCCGTGCCATTATTCCTCATTCATTTTTTTTCAGATACCAGTATCAGAAGCAATTTTTCCTGGGGACTGGAAACATCAAGGTGAATTAAAAGACCTATTTCTGTTTTAATTTGTGTGTAAAGAAACTTGGTATAATATCCCTTCTGTCATGAATTCTCTGTGTAGGTTTGATAGGTCATTTAAGTACATCATTTTCTGATCATGTGGTGATTTCAGTTAGGAGCTGGGCATATCTGCATATCTTAAAGGATCTGGGTCTTTAGGCTTTACTGCCTAGTAGAAATTAGGGTCTTAATTTCTTTTTCTGTCACCCAGGGCATGGTGGTATATTTAAAAATATGGAGAAGGCTTCAGGTATGCATATATCTCTGTGATAAAAGAAATTTTTGATCTGTAAATGAAATCATTGTTCAGCTTTTTGTCTGTTTGTTTGTTTGTTTGTTTTTCCCCAGCTTTGCCCGTGAGTAATAAACTAATGGCTGTGCCATTATTTACCTAAGCACAGAATAACTCATAAAGAAATGTTAATATTCACCTGCATTAAAAATTTAATAGTTACTCTTGCTTTAGGACTGGGCATCCAATACACCTGAGAGCAATGCTGATTCCTCAAATAATAGAAAATGCACTGGTAAACTACTTGTCACTCTCTTCTTCTGATGAAATCTCATGACCAGAATAACTTGTTTGAACACTCCTTCCATATCATACCACTCAGAGGTGCAGGTACGTGTTTCATAGTGAAGCCTTTGGGGAAGGTAGACAAACAGATTAAAACATTGAGAACAGTTTGCTGTTGGAAATCACAGAACCATAGAATCCAGTCATGGTCTGGGTCAGAATACACCCGTAAAGATCATGTAGTTCCAACCCCCCAGCCATGGGCAGGGACATCTTTTACTAGGCTAGGTTGTTCAAAGCCCCATCCAAACTGATGTTTAATCCTTCCAGTGATGAGGCATCCTTGATTTCTATGGGCAATTTGTTCTTGTGTCTCATCACACTCATCTTCTTTACACAATCTAAATCTACCCTCTTGCCATCTAAAAACAGTACCCCTAGTCCTGTCACTATCAGCCTAGGTAAGATATTTGTCCCTATCTTCCTTGTAGGCCCCCCTTTAAGTACTGAAAGTCTGCTATAGGGTCTCCCTAGAGCCTTCTTTTCTCAGATCATTTTTGTGGCCTCCTTTGAATCTGCTCCAACAGGTCCATGTCCGTTTTATGTTGAAGAACCCAGAGCTGGACAAAGTACTTCAAATGGGGTCTCACCATAGTATAGGGACATAGTATAGGGACAGAGTCACCATTGCTCAGCATGCTTCTTTGATGTGGATGACTTTCTGGGCTGTGAGTGCACATTGTTGGCTTATATCCACCTTCATTACCTCACCTAAAAGCATTGATTTTTTTGGGGAGGGGTTATTTGCCAATATGTTGGTTGTATATAGGTAAACATACAATGCAATTTATTATCAAATGAAGAGAAATTGTTAGAAAATTAATACATATAGATAAATATACATATGTGTGCATATATGTACTTACCCAGGTAATGACATTTCTTATATGCACGTCTTTGAAAAAGAAGATGTTACTAGGGGGTTTTCCTCCCATTTCTTCACTTATCTTCGTATTTTTTATCCTGCTAAAAGAGTGTTTATCACTTTCCCAAGTAAACACTGAGCAGCAAACACAGGGAAAGGCAAAACTGCAGGTTTTGTTTGTTAACTTAACTATCTTTTTGACTTCACAGTGTGTAGGCACAATTTAAGCATTTTCCATAAAGCATGACAGTGTGAAAGGGTGGAGGGGAAGAAAACACCCAGAGAGCAGTGATATTGAGAATAACTGGGGAAAAGCCATCTTCTTTATACTAAGATGCACCAAGTGATTCCATGAAAAAAGAAATAAAAAATAAATATATGTGAAAAGTTTCTTGGAAGCTGCAGGAATCTGAAACTATTACCTTTTACAGCTTTCATATTTATTTGTTTCCTTTTTAATTTTTTTTTTTCTGACTATTATTAAAAAAAAAAAAAGTAAAAAAAGTAAAAAAAAAAAAAAAGTACACCGATCTATGAGGGAAGCAAATTCTTTCTCCTTCATATTTACAGTAACAAGTATGTTACTGTGGTCTAGATCTGCAAATGGAGATCACTCTTGGGAACCCAGTGTGAATCTAAAATTAGATAAGGATGCTGGACTCAGTAACAAGAGGATGGAGTTGTATACTTTATGGTAATCCACCCTAAAATCTCACCTCTAAGCATGTTTCAAATTTCTCTGGTCCTAAGAGCATACAGAATGAGAGAAAATTGTTCTAGGACAGGCATAAATTAGTCATGTTGTCCACTAACTTTTCAAAAGGCAAAACTAAATATATTACTGATTCTTGCCAGTTTATATGCATAATATTCATAAAACTTCAGCAGTGAAGTCCTGACTCTGCAGAAGAAATGTAATGAAAACTATCTTTCCTTTTCAACAGGCTGTCTTAGTTTTCAATCTGCTTTTTTTTTCCTTCTGCTATGTCTGGTTATATCTACCGGGTAAAAAGAGAACAGATTATTTAAAGTATTTGAAGGCTTTTGTCAGTTTCTGCATTAGTCTTTTCTTGAGCATAAACTTTGCACTCTTCTCACTGATCATGCTTTCTAGACATTTGATCATCCTTATTGCTTTTGAATCCTTAGCAGGTGCCTTGGGGCATTTTACACCCACTTTGATGCAATAGAAGTGCAACTTAAAAGGAGCTCTGCCTCTCCCATATATCTTTATATATTTTAGGATAATAAATAATTATGATCCATATTCACATTGCACTTTATATGTGCAAGATGCTCAACAAACGTTAATTAATTAGTCTCATGGATCTCCTGTGTGATAGCAGTAATAAAGGTTTGCATGAATATGGCACCTTTGAGCTAAGGTTCTTAGATACCTTTAAAAATAGTAATGAATATCCGATCAGTTTATATGTTACTGTTCACAGCAATGCAAAACAGGAGGTGAATGGTATTATGCACACTTTACATTTATAATGACTAAGACCAAGAACGTTTTGGATCAGAGGGTTCCAGAGTTGATATCAGTCTCAGGCTTGTGCAAACCAGCACTGTTGGACGTTGGAACACATCCTGAGATACCAGAATGTGTATGATTTTCTCTAATCAGTTTACTGTATTTTACTTGGGAAGGATGGTCACTTACAGGAAGGTTTTTCTCCTCCAACACCAACTCTGTAAGATGTAGAGGCTTTAGGAGCAGTATGAGCCATCTAGATTCCCGGCAGATTAACATAACGAGGTTCACTAAAGCTAGGACAAAATTATGCTAATAACACATGTACACATAGCAAGAACATAATAATAAAATGTTTTTCTATTGCTGTGTAAAAGTAATTGAGATGTATATATGTTATATATAACTAAAAGTTTTAAAAAGCAAGCAAAAATTTTACAGTAAAGAAATTTTATCTATCCATTTGAAAATGACCAGTCTAGACTCATATTTTATGTTTTTGTTTGTTTGTCTGTTTGTTTGTTTTCCTACTAAGTATTTGGAAGACAAACGATTGCTTTCTTCCCATAGGTGGAGACTGCAGTGATGGAAAAAAGAATAAAATTAACTTCAGTATCTAAGTACATAACACAGTAAGCTCTTTTGAGATCTCTTCAAGGAAAAATTAAATATTTTTAAAAATGAGAAGAAAGAATAGAAAAGCCATGACAACTCTCACAATGACTACATAATATATGATTAAAAAAATGCAATGTATAATATTATATTTTTTTATTATTATATAAAAAATATCATATCTAATAAGGAAAGTAGCTCAGGAGAACTGCTGAAAATTGTTCCAGAATTACTGCATGATTTTTGGACACCATTATACTGACACTAGTTGAAAATGTATATGAAAAATTTGAGAGGAATGTTTAGATGACATTGAGAGCTTACCTGAAGGAACAGTAGTGTTAAACACTCAAAATAAAAGGACATTTTATGATTTTTTTCCCCTTTTTTTTTTAAATACTTATTCAGATAAAATGTTCACTCTGTTTTGTCTTATGTGATTTTATTGCTGTCAACTTCTGACTAAATTTTGAAAAAAACTAATTCCTCATCCAATGCCATGTGCATATTCTGCAAATATGAACATGCATAGATTGCTCATGGAGAGCAAGATCTGCTGGTAAGTCATGCTTATATGCAGCAAATTTTGGTCTTTCTTCATTTACCTTTCAGCATTACAAATGAAAGGTGGAGAGAAAAAGCAAACACAGCTTAACAAGGACGGAAGGGTAGATGGATCTTTTCTGGTCTGAATCTGTAAAATATTTACAGTGTCTTGTAGGGGAAAGAGGAATGGTTTGCTCTAATTCAGGATCAGCTACAAAAGAAGACAAAACAAGAAAATTAGAAAAATTAAAAGCTGAAAATAAGTTACAGTAACCAAACCTAGACTTCAAAATAAAATCCTTGCTATTCTTCAGAACTAAATTACCATTAAACAAGAATAACTCCTGTGATATTATTCGTTTGTCATTTCCTGGTAAATCAGTGTCATTAGCATTGATTTTTTAGAAAAGAGATTAAAAGAGGTTTAGTTAGGAGAGTAAGGAAGGAGTATATATTATCCAAGCCAATGTAGTTCTGGGTCTCAAAGATGACATTTCCCTCTCTGCTTCATTAACTTGCATAGCTTGTTGAGCTTTAGCTGTTTCTAATTAATTCTTTTACTGGCTTTTTTGAATGTGTATCATCTCTGGCAAACCATATAAAATGAAGAAATCTCTCTAAGGTTTTACCCTTTTAATTATTATTTTTATTGCTTAAATGAAGCTCCGGAATTGCAAATGTTGACATTTTAGTTGATTCTAGTCATTAGAGTTTTCAAGGAGGAAAAAGGGGGAAAAGGCTAAGGAGAGGAGGGGGCAGTGGAGATAAAATAATAAATAAATAAATAAATAGAATCACAAACTGAGCAGGATGCTCAGCAAATGCTGTGGAAAATGAAAAATAAACAGGTTTGTCAAAAGTGACCTCCATGATGGTTTTGCCCTTTTAAATACTAACAAGGAAGGAAGCATCA
Source organism: Merops nubicus (assembly GCF_000691845.1). NCBI lineage: Eukaryota > Metazoa > Chordata > Aves > Coraciiformes > Meropidae > Merops > Merops nubicus. The sequence continues at coordinate 28,168 of NW_008631606.1, forward strand.
TTAGAGGCAATTCCTCTCTGTCTTGTACACAGGCTGACAAGTAAATGAATGGAGCTTTGCACTCTTGCTTGTCATTTTGTTTTAATTGGATAGAGCTTAGCTAGCAAGTGTGGTGAGGACACTCATACATACACCTTCACACATAGCCATTCACGCCTTCCTTTAAAATAATGAGGATGAAAACTCATGGTAGAACATGTCTGCCTTTTGGGGAAAAATAGCCCAAGAATAAAACAAACACCTAAGCAAAGCATATCTGTTAGAATGAATCTGTATTTTGTAACGAATGTGTCAAAAACCTTGTAATGGCATCTCACCTGGCTAATGCAATGCTCTGTCAAGTAGTCCATTTGCTTGCCGGATCAACATACTGATTTTTAAGTTACTACTCTAAGAAAGTGCCATTCAGCTTTGTTGCAAGAAGAAAAATGTATCAGAGTGAGATTAATAGTGGTAAAATAGGGAGTGAATCTGGGATGAGTCAGATTTTACATATCTGTCTGTTCCACTGTTTATCCCACTGCTCATGTTAGGCAGGTTGTTCTCTTCCTCTGCCCCTTTATTGCTAATAAAACAAACAAACAAACAAACAAACAAACAAACAAACATTTAAAGTCTTCTCTGGAAGAACTTCTCACTGTTTAAAGCGGTTCTATCACTATCTCAGACTCTCCTGTTACTGCTACATTAACGACCATGAAGTTGTGCTGCAATCTCTCAATGAGACTCACCCACCAGGACAGAAGCAAAAGCAGGAGTCTACATACAAACAAACAGTAAACATGCTGGCAGAAAAGAGGGAAACTAAAGGAAGAAGCCAAGTATTTGCTTACCGCATGACCACATTAGACAACACTACCTCATTTATTTTGCTTTCATATTATCCCAAAGATCAGTGAAATCTTTTCGCAAGCAATCAACTCAGTGTGGCCTGGCTGGAGGTGAAAGGAATTTTTTTGCAAAGCTATTAGTCATTAGTATGTTGAAAACATGGAATGACTATGTAATACACATAGGAGAAAGTATTTTTCAAAGAAATTTGTTTCCTGCTGGAAAAACACTTAATTTGTAACTTTGTACAGTTATTGCAGTTAAGTTAAACTGCCTTTCTCCTGAATACATCACATGGCTTTATTTGACTGTGGCTGGAACAGAATCCCAAAGCCATGTTCATATATATTTGTAAAAATATTCATTATAATACAGATTTTGAGATCAAGTTTTTTGGCATACTTATCCAATCAGAGAAGGGAATAAAAAATCATGACTTTGACCAATCCAAATTGATGAATGTGCAGTCAAATGGATGCTTTGGTAAAGGATTGCATGCAGTTGTGTCTAAATGTAGCTATATTATCTTTCTGTTGTGAGGACAAGCAGCACAATAAAAGTATTTTTATTTATTAAAATTAATTCCATCTGGGAAAAACATGGATGGCTAATATACCCTTCAAAATAGAAATGGTTTTATTGCCTACTGCTTTATTAGCAGTTCAAATGCTAGTAAGAATCTGACTCTTGAATAAGACCACCACTGAGCACCATGCTTTGAGCAAACAAAGCTCTAAAGAAAACTTCTTAGATGAGTTATTTTCTCAACTTTAGTAGTAAGAAAAACCTGTGATAGGATCACCTGGGTTAAAGTTATCAACACGATAGTTAACTGTGTAGTTTGGTCACCATCAAGGCTCTCTTTATGGTCACATTAAATGCCTCCAAAAATACAATGCATCACAGCTTTTTTAACAGTTAAGTGTCATAATTACTTCAGAGGTGCAACCAGAAAAGAGAAAAGAAAAACTGAAAAGGGAGAGAGGAGCTGTGAGGTTGTATGGGAGGAATTCTCCAATGCTTTAGCTTAGATGGTCTTCTGCAATCTACCACGGATGTACACAGCGTAACCTCTATCTTCAAGGGGCCCCACATTGCTGTTATATATAAATTAAAACATCATGTTTATTTTGTATCAATACTTAAACTATTTTCTGGTTTTGTGTTAATTACATTAGGACTCTCTTTTTTTTTTTTTTTTTTTAAAAAAAATTAGCGGCCTTTTTTTTTTTTTTTTTTTTTTTTTTTTTTTTTTTTTTTCTTGGAACTCAAACAGAACAAGTGTTCACATCAGAAGATAAAAAAATATGGATCTATTTCTTTTTCCACAAAAAAAAAATTTGGGTAGATGAATTACTTGATATTCTTTTGACGGTACATAAGTGTGTAAATGCCAAAAAAAGTTAGATCCTAAACCATTTGGGCAATCTAAGGCTCCCATTCTGGGGAAATTAAAGCA
>NW_008631606.1:30483-36090 GCF_000691845.1 Merops nubicus
GTATGGTATGATCAGACACTCCAAGAGGATTAAAATAGGAAATATGTAACATTCTTGGTTCCAAAAGTAATTAATTTTCATTTTCATTTTTTTGGCTTAAGTGCTTCATTTTCATCTGTTCTCAAGCTACTTTTGTGAAAATCCAGTTGTGCTCCAGTTGTGGAGCAGTGTTGTGTTCACTTTTGAGCACCTCAATACAAGAAACACATTGAGGTGCTGGAATGGGTGCAGATAAGGGCAACAATATTGGTGAAGGGCCTAGAAAACAAGTTTCTTGAGTTTATTTTCATTTTTGAAAACAAGATATTTGAGTTCATAAGTAACTTTTCATCTTACTTCACCTTTCTTTCAAATGGGCTACGCAACATCAGTTCCAACTGTGCTTCCTAACTCTTGCTTTTATTGCAGTGTTGTATTTTTTTCCTGGTCATTTGGCTGGCTTTGTACAACTGAGCTATACTCTGTGCAGTTGACCTTTCTTCATTTAAATGTTAATAGAGATCTTAGGAATGGTGCTGCCATGCAAAAGGCCAACTAATTGTAATAGACTTACGACCTTTTGTTTGTTGAGCTAGTCAAACAAAGAAAGAGTTAATTAAAACTTATAAAAAATGTTTACAGCCCAGGAGAAAAAGTCTGTGTGCTACATATTAAGCTATAAGCAAAAGTCCTATTCCAGAGGTACCTACTCACTATGTACTTCCGACCATAAAGCAGTCATCTTTTCTAACTAAATTCATTTTTATTGAGAAGATTCAAGGATCATTTACAAGAACAGCTCATTCAGGGAATTCATTTAGCCTTGCTGGTTGTCCATGGACCCTAGATACCAGAAAACATTTTATCTTGTTAAGCTGCAGCTGGTAAAAGAGTCACACTAAACATCAAAAAGCTTTGTTTTAAAATTTATTTTCACTACATAGGTTTCCTTTTGCATTGGGTATATGGGCCAAGGGTCTGGAAGAAGAGGGGCTGCAGGGGTGGTCTCTGTGAGAAGAGATCAAGGGCTACCTACTGCAGGCCATAACTGAATCCAGCAGCTCGATAGCAGTGATGGACCGACGCTGAAACAGAGGAGAATCATAAGAAGGATGGACCAATAGAGAGATATTGGTACCTATTGACTAACAACTCCCCTGCACCACTTGTGTCCTTACCGAAAGGAACTAATTTAACCTGCTGTGAAGGCAAGAGGGGAGGAGAGCAGTCTGGTGGGAAATAGTGCAGCTGAGTCTGGGAAAGGAGGTGGAAATTTTTTTTTCTGAAGTGTTTTAATATGTTTTAATGTGTTTTTGTTTTTTTTGTTTTTCTTTTTTTTTTTTTTTTCCCAATACTCAAATTGGGACTTAAATATTTATATTAGTTAGCAATAAATTTGATTAATTCACTCAAGTTGAGTCTGTTTTGCCCATGACAATATTTGGTAAGTGATCTGACTTTATCTTGACCCATGGGTTTTCTCCCTATTTCTTCCTATTTTTCCCCTGTGGGAGTAAGGGAGAAACTGTGTGGGTACTTGCCTTCCAGCTTGGGACAACCTCTCCACAATTTATAAATTACAGAGAGAGATAGACAACTCTAGAGTGAAAGAAAACAATCTTTAAAGAAGCTTCTTGGATCTGTTAATGAACCTCTCCATAAGTTTAGTGTCTGGGGGGTTCCAGGTAAGGTGGATTAACCCACACCCAGGCTACACTAGCTATTCTGGGTCAATCCATATTTTTGTGAACAAACTCAGCAAGAAAAAATAATCAAAAAGTGTGTAACACCCACTATTTTTTTTCTGTCTGTGATTTCTGTTACTTATTACAGTTAAGCAGTTGAGCAGCACTCTATGCAAAAACTCCAGGTCTTGCTACGCTGTTGTATACATTAGTTATAACTTTATTTGAGTTTCCAAACCTTTTATTGTATTATGACAAATCTTCTGCATTAAGGAAGAGGAAGATGAGGAGAGGTAAGATTACAAAACAAATGAGGTGTGTGTTTATGGTCAGCATCTGTGAAGGTTTGGATATTTCTGTTTATGTGTTTAGGGATATGTGTCTCTGTAAATGTAAATAGCCATGTTATCTAGTCTTTTGATAACAAAAGGTTGATGAGTCTTAGGCTCATTAGTGTAATCCTCATGAATAATTAGTTTTTCTGCAGAATGCAAACTTCAGCTGACATTGTTTCATATATGCATCCTGAATCCCCGCAAAAGGTATTCTTGAAAATCACTGCCCTGTAGTCACAAACAATAATTCAATACTTTGGGGTGACCTAGTGGAGAAGAACAGTCGCAATTATGTTCAAGGTGTGGTATTGTGGTGTGCAGGAAATCCTACCCAGTGTTTGAGGAGAAGACTCTTGTCTCAGGGGCACAGTGGGTCTCTGATAACAAAGTCTTTTCCCAGGCTATAAATCTTCTTTTAAAAATATGTCTGAAAAGTAAGTCTGGAGACTCATAACACTGACTTGGTATTTCAGGGACTAGAGTTGTGAACACAGAAAATTTCATGACCTGATTTTTTGGAAGCAGATGAGTCACATACACTATGAGGCTTAAACAGTTCGGGTCATTTGCAATTCACAGTGCCTGTAGTTTAAAATTAGCGTGGGTTTTGGAGAGCCTTTAATATTCATAATCTGACCCAATATTGAAATGTTCTTTAGAACGATAGAGATTTAAGGGGAAATAATGTGAAGTGATATCAGGAGAATTTACAAAGTAGCTTTAATAGACTAATTCCAAGTGCATTAGCTGCATTTCTGATCAGAAAATGCGGCTAATTTATCTAACTTACCTTGAGATTGTAGACTTCTTATTCTATTTCTATAATTACCAACAGTGATTCAGCATATACTTCAAATACTTGAGGTCTTGGATAAATATAATCCACCATGCTTTCAAAATCATACAGACAAGAGTAGAAAAAGAGCATCAGGGAGAAAAGTAGTGTCAGATGGGTGTTTAAAGAAAGAGGGGTATTTTTCAACTAGGTAGGACAAAATATTAAAGGTTTATTTAGTGGACATATTAAATTCTTACACAAAAATATGTTTCCAAAACCTTTGCTTAGAAGCTGGGACTTTCAAATGGGGGGGACACTGTGCAGTGAGCCAGCTGTAGGTTGTGACAAATACTCCTGACTCTTGAAAAGTGGACTGAAATCATAAAATTAAATTTCACCTAGATTCTGTTAAACTGATAACAACCATAACACACTAGTTTAATTTGGAATCCAGACTATTTTTTTTTTTAACAAGACAAAATAAGAAATCTCTCTGTATGTCAAAAGTCTTCTCAGAAGTCTCTTGTGTTACCTAGGTATCTGCAAACACACTGTTACCTTGAAAATAGGCAGAGAATTTGGGTGAAAGATGTCACTCAAATGCCTGCTTACTACAGATTTTTTTCACAGAGCAAATGTTCAGGATTTAAAAGCAGTAGGAAGCTAAATGGTCTTTATGACTGTTTGGAGAAGCAAAGATTACAGGTATTGAATTTTCAGACACAAATGGTGGAATGACTTCATGATTCACTGGAGCTTTCCACTTTCTTAGAGAGCTTTATTCTTGATTAGGTAATCTGTTGGTTTATGCTTTCATTCGAATGGCAACTGGCTTATGAAATGAGCCTCAAGTCAGAATAAATCTTCTCTGGACTGCTATAGAAGCAGACGATTCATTAGGAAACTAGCAGCTTCCTAATATGATATGTTTGACTCTCACACCTTAGCCTTCATTTAGCTGGTACTTGAAGTGCCTTTGTGGGCAGTTTAGGGTCAGAAAAACACTTGACAAACTTTACCTATTCCTGTCTTATATTCATCTTTCTTCATAAATACATGATCTGTGTTTTTCCACAGTAACTTTAATCTGAAGATCTCACAGTTCTTTACTTTCTGCAATTGAGAGCAACTTCTTGGGAAATAAATGTGGTCCCTTCACTTGTTCAGTAAATAAAGTGTAGTCCACATGATAAGATATTTGCATTTTGAGAAAAGCTGTGTCACAGAAGGTCAATCTAAATGATCATAGCAGTCTTGAACATGCACACTATCCCTCTTGCAACACAGTTTCTATTGTGAGAGATACGAATATTTTGAGAGACACGAATAAAAATAAATTACTGAGTATTTTTAACCAATAACTGTGTTAACTTCTGTGAAAGTGTGCTGAAATATTATCACTTCAGGAGTTAGACCAACAGGAATATATGTTCTTAATGTGCAGGTGTGCTTAGGGGATTAGAAGCTTCTGTTAACTGGTTTTGGTCATATTTGTTTCTTTTTTTTTTGAGTCAATTTTTTAATATAGAAATGTAAGGTTGTTCTATTTAGAAGTCCTGTGAAATCAAATAAAACATGCTGATTCCTTCATTTGGAATGAATCCTTATGTCTTTAACAAAGAAGACAGATTTTGTTCTACTGACACAAAAAACAAAGCCAGGTTTTAGAACATTATGGGTTCAGAATAGTATGGGTTACCTTTGATCCCCCAGTCTCCAAAATGTCAGTCATTTCTTATGCTTCTTTAGAGGCACAAGAGCACCTCTTGGGCTCTTTATGTCTTTAGAGACATTCAGGACACACATTTGTCTACTGTGGGAAAAGTCAGTAGCAGTTCGTTACCCACCAGGAACTTCCTTGACTGTGGTTTGGGAGTCATGGTCTTTATAATGCATGACCACACAGAGATTAAAGCATCCAGTGACCTGATGGTCTGTAACAAGCATATTTATAATGGCTTGCTCCTCAGGTTGTTGTTTTTTGTTTTTTTGTTTTTTTTTTTTTTTGTTGTTGTTTTTAAGAACCATGAGTAAATCAGGAAATTTTATCTGACTGACAATTTCCTGGTAATTATGTGGTCCGTTCAATATACATTTATACATGGAAATAGCATTTCTTCTGATGATAACCATAAATCATCTCTGCAAGGAAATGCATTTGAATTTAGAGAATGAAACCTATCCATGTAAAGTTTAGAAAGGCATTGACTCATACCTGTCACCTAATATTTGCCTGGTAATTCCCATCATAAGCCTGTGACTATGTCCATTTACATCAGATGAGTACCTAATCCATCAGTTTTGCTTTCTGAGCAAAAGAAATTTGAGGATTTTAGTTCATAATTCCCTTCTTCAAGGTCCCAAAAGTGTTAATATGTACAGATATTTAATAGCAAGCTAATTTAGCACTACCCACAAGGAATTGTTATCACTATCTGCTTTTGCTTGGTAGTCTGTTACTTGACTGCACAAACAAACAGAACTCAGAGACAGTACAAGAGATCAGAAATGATGTTTTGGGATTTTTTTATGTTAATTGAAAGAAAATAAGAAGGACTCCAAGTGATGGTGACAGCCTCTGGATGAACAGAAGAGTAACAAAAAGATTTTAAAATCCCCTTTCTGACAAGGAAAATTATTTTGTCCACAGCTGATATTTTTAACTTTGGATATAGAGAATGTCAGTGTGGGACAAACTCTCTGATGTATGATAGTATTTGTTTGAGCTCTTTTCAGATGCTGCAGGATATGGATGAATTGCTAAGGAATACAGAAGAGCTGCATGTAAGGAAAGTAGAACTCTAGGACTAGAATTGCAAGAAATTATATA
>NW_008631607.1:0-17341 GCF_000691845.1 Merops nubicus
GGCCACAGCGGGCACCCTGCACACACTGCAAGCGTCGCCTGGGTGCAGCAGAAAACTACACAAAAACTGATCAGTAATCACCACGGCCTGACACCAAATGAGGTTACCACCTCTGAGAGAAAACAAGTAGGATGAGAGAGAATTATGGGCCCACAGCGGTAGAGTGGAAACAACTGGATTACGGGAGATCTTTTATTTTTTTTTTCAGTTTCAGGATGTACAAATGCTGTAAATGAACACCGTGTTAACTGCCCTTCCACAGCTCCAGCACTCCAGTGGGACCCTGCTGCCTGCTACTGGAAATTCGAAGACTAGGAGGAAGCATAGTTTCTTCTAGGCTGCAAGGAAAAGGTGTCTCATATTATTGCCTGTTCCCCAGGGTGCCTAGCCTGTAAATTAATAACAATGGTCCGAGCTTCCCCCTTTTCTCTTTCACATGCAATCCTACTGCTTAACAGCATGGTAGAAGAGTGAGGAAACCCTCAGTGCCCTGGCTGATCTAACAAGCTGGAAGTAAAAGCAATATTCTACAGGGAGATGATGGACTGGGAGAGAAAGGGAAACCCAACTTAGCACTGCTGATTAGCGCAGTGGAGCCCATAGTGCATAGGATCACCTCAATCTTGTGATCACTCCCTCCAGATGCCATAAGGAGTCTAACGTTTTGTGTTCAGATAGTTTACTAAGCTGATTTGCATGCTCCTACTTAGCACCACAGGATTAGACAGTTTAACAGCCAGGCTTTGAACTTATAAATCTAACAAACAGTTCTAGATTCAGGTAACAAAACAAAAACCTTACAGAAAGATCCCAAATCAGTCACAGAGCTATGGACTAATTTCCTATGCCTAGTGTGTCTACTCTCTTTCCACAAGGAGAAAGGGTTTTTGAAGTTATCGATTTTTGAATAAAAAGCATTATTGCCTTTTGCTGAGCAAGGCTAATGTTTTAATAGCTCAGAATGTATTGCATGAGGATTCCCTTACAGAACCTCTACTCTGTTTAATACTCCCTGGTATGTACAATTCAGACAGTACAAGATGATCCACATTTCAGTAACAACAGGCTCAGGGGTATTTTGCCTGTACACAGCATGAAACAATGCTCTCCTTTCTGTTCCCTTCTTCTTAGCACAGGAGCCCCTGCTTAGAGGTTGGTGCTGCTGTGGATTGATGCCTTACTCTGGAAGGGCAGCTGGAGGTTTTTGCATAAAAGCCTCTCACAGGTGTTGTGGTAAGTGAAGCAGGCACCAGCCAGGCTCGCAGAGGCTGCTACAAGGAGCTATGGAAGTCCTGAGTGTTTGTAGGCTGTTGTGTCATGGACTGGAAAACTTCTGCAGCCTGCACTTCTCTCAGTTAATTCCTGGAACAAGAGTTTTTTCTAAACTGAGTTCAAGCTTGGCAGTTCCTAATATGTGAAATATTTTGCCCAAGGATAAAGAAGGAAGGTGAAATGAAGGGTAAACCCTTCAGCCAAACTGCACAACTTTGGTGTCACACACTTCCTTGAATCTCTCATGATTTCAGGAAGGTCCTCAAAAGCTCTCTTGTAGCAAAATAAAGGCTGATAACAGAAAAGGAACAAATTTTATACATTTGACTAGCCGGAATGAGGTTAGGTAATGATACACATGACTCTTCTCACTTCCAATTTTTGGAATACACTCTCACCCCAAACAGAATTTGCTCTTGGGAATTGTTAAATCAAATCTCCAGAGGATTTACATCGATGAAATAAACTTAGAAGAAATCAGCAGCATATTTAGCAGTAACCAAATTAAGCTCCTACCACGCCAGCTAACAAAGCCATTATTAATCATGCATGATGCATGTGACTTTGTCCCAAGCTGGATTTATATACCGGATGGCATGCGACATTCAGGGAATTGCAATGGCTCACAGCCTCTGATCAAACCCCAGACAACAGCAAAGCACTGCATGCAAGCTAGCAGAGATGGAGGTATGTGTACTTTCTACGTTGCTGATTTCAAAATACTGCCCCAATATAGAAACTCACAGAAGGAGGAAAGTGTTAAAGAGGGGAAGGAAAAGAAGTCCTAAAAGGAAAAATAAAATCTGAGACTTGACAGATGAAATGGCCACTATAGAACACCCATTGTTTTCAACCCTCCCTGCTGGGAGGTCTGACTCTATGGGTAACTTTCTCCCTCTCCTGACTCTAAGTATTCAGAAGAAAAAAATTGAATCTGGACACAAAATGGCTAACCCCCCCAAAAGTAACACAGCAATTACTAAGGAACATACTTAGGTATGTAGAATTATAGATTTTATCTACATCAGATCATGAAGTGGACCAGAGCTGTAGTCAATACTGGCCAGATGCCAGGTGCTTCAGCTGGAAGCACTGGAATTGCTGGGTTGTACAAATATACAGGAACCTGACGTAGGCAAGCTGCTGCTTTTTTTTGACAGTGCACAATCACTAAATTCCTGTTTAACAGAAGACATAATATCTTTTGTTATTAACTTATAGAAGACAGCTATCAAAGTATTGAGCCTTTTCTGAAGGCTGCTAAATTCCTGGACTTAAAGGCTTAGGTTTGAAGTATCTGTTATCAGGATTAATGTTGTTACCCTTTCCCCTTTCTGCTAATTGAAGAATAAAATCCCAGTAAAGAATGTAAATGTTTCTTTGCCGTTGACTTGACAGAGCAGTTACCCTTATTCATCTTCTGTCTTAACAGACCTCTCTTGCTCAGAGAAAACTCAGTTTTCTACTCATCTCCACATTCTTTCCAGGTACTATTCCCTCCCCCCATTTTCTAAAATGACAACCTTTTATTAAAAAAAAAATTAAGGAATATTTAACCGCCATGGCTGTAGCATGAGGTAGGGTGAAAAAACATTTCTGTTTCTTGCTCTGACTCTGAAAGCATTTCTTTCCTTCAGAAGTGCTGCACTCGTCAAAATCCCACAACCAGCTAATCTGTCAACAAAGCTGTCAGCCATCTGCCAGCTGTTGCTCTGCAGAACTCTGTAGGCACACATACGCCCGTGGCAACGCAACCTCATTGCCAACTTGCCACACAGAGGGCTGGAGATATTAATAAACCTGTATGAAAGATGAATTCTATCAAATTGGTGTATTCCTGGTGAGCTCCGAGCCACCTTGCTGACAACAACTTTTTTATTATTACTACATTATGTATTTGCCACAGGGTTACTGTGGGCTGCAGAGCCAACAGAGGGGTGCCCCACACACATCCCACCCAAGGTGAAGCTGGAAAATGCCACAGGCATCTCTGGTTTCCTTCTCTGCAGCCACACAGCTGATATATGCTTCTAACATGCCTTTGACATGCATCCACCTGACAAACCAAGAAGGCCAAATCTGTAAACCAAAGTAGGTCCAAAGAGATTAAAAAGCCTAAACTAATTACAACACCTGAGGTTCTAATATTAAATCCTACTTGAAACATCCCAGAGAGGCCTCTCATCATGAGGCGAATAATGCAATCTATAACTCCAAAACATTTACTAACTCAGTAAACAACCTATTTTACTAATTTTCTAAATAACTGACTGAAAACATCCCTGTCTGAACACATCATGAGGTATTTTTCCTATGTAGATCAAAAAGAATGAAGTGCTATTAAAAGGTCCAAATAAAGTCCTACCACACCTTTTCAGTTAGTGAGCTGACACATCTCTCAGCTAGCAAGCCAATCTTGTGTTTTGCTAATAATTTCATAATAAACAATGAAAAAACACATTTAAAAAATACTGATGCTACACAATAAAAGAGTAAACAATGTAATTATTTTTTTTCTACACACAGTAATAAAAATGCAGCGTGTTTCATCATCTTTTGATTTCTTATGCCAAACGGTGTTACACACAAATACACATGTCCACAGTATTGAAAAAAAGAAATCTAAATACAGCTATACTCTCTGGATTTTTTTGCATTACTGTTTTGGTTTTTTTGTGGATTTTTTTTCTTTTTCTTTTTCGGGGGAAAGAATCAAATAAAATCAGTGTCAAAACTATTTGTAGATTAGCTTCACTCTCAGGGTCTCAGTGCTGTGATACCTGAGTTCGCAACACAGAGAACTCAAGTTGTGTTTTAAACTTCTGCTTTTATATATATATTTTTTTTTTAAAGCTTCAAAGTTTGTAGAAAACTGCCCACCGACTGTTTCATAAGTGCTTGTTACTGCAAACTCTGCTTGGAATCTCATCTACAGAACTTTTTTTAAAGCGCCAGTAATCAGGCAACCTAGGCAGAAATCACATGCATCGTATTGATTTACTGAACTGCCTGTTCAGCTCCAAGCTGCTGACAGGGCCAGCCACTGTTACAGAGAGCAACATACTTCCAGATTTTTCTTCATGGCAGGATAGAAAGTTCTGGGCTTAAGCTATAAATATTTGGTAAGAAATCTGCACAATAGCACTGGACTATGAGGGAACATTCTGTCCTCCTCGCTCACGGCATTCGATTCAGATGTAATCCACAACAATTAAAAACCTTTGCTATGGAAGTAGCTCTGAAATGCTTGCTCCAAAGACTTCCCAGCTGGCCCCGACTGACTGGCTCAGCAGACAAGCCCAGCAGTCAGACATCCCAGTTCACAAAGACAGCTTGGTTCACACCCAGCCCGAGAATAAAACTATTTGATTTGCATCTGCCAAACGTACACTAGTAAAATACTTCTCTTTGGACCATGGGAAATGCACCTAGGCTAAGTGTTCAGCACTTGAATTTGGCTGGGGCACTGCTCACGCCCCATGTACTACATCAGTAACCTGATGACTACTACACATATGCCCCTACATGTAGCAGGCCAGGTGGATGCAGAAGGTGGGTGCATGGCAAAGTGTGAGCCTAAGCACTGGGGGAAGCAAATTTCTCTGTCCTCTCTCTGCTCAGCTTTAGGTAAGGGGAACAGCCTGGAGAAGTACAGCAAGTAACTCCTCTTGTGTACAGATTTGACTATGCAATGAACCTTACAAAAAAAAAAAATCTGGTAAAAATTACTTGTAGCATATCATAAAGAGCAGGGGCCCTGGCAGCTCAGCTGGCAGTAGTTATCACTGTTCTGTGCCCTCGCATGAGAATATTTAAAACAGCTCTGGTCTTAACATGATGGAGAATCTGACTGACAAATAAAAGCTAGTCAATGGACAAAGTTGTCATGTGTAATTTTGTGCCCATTTTTCAAGGCTCTTTCACAACATTTGCCTGGAGGCAGTGACAGCTACAGCTGAAGGCAATCCCTCAACCTGTAATTGTTCTTACAGGCCACTTGTGAAAGGCTCAGCCATTGCCCTGGTCACTAGATGCTCTGTCTCCTGCAGAATGAAACAGAGGGCCCTGCCCCCATAAGTCAGCTTTGTTATGTTCTGGATGAACAGGTAATTTCCTGAGAGATGGACCTAGCAAATTTTCTAGAGCAAAGCAATAAATAACTCGGTGTTAACTGTGTTTGGAGGCACAGTCCTTTCCCTTTCTGATGGGGATGCAACCAGAGCCGCAGTGTGGATCCTGAAGAGGTGTGTGAAGGTCTGAGTGACACAGGTGGGCTGGCAGGGGAAGGGAGGACACCCTGGCTGCTAGAGCTGTGGATGGGTGGTACAACCCTGCCTTGCAAATCCAGTATCAACCACACTCTCCTGTGAGCTGCAGAAGCAGTCGGAGTTGACGTTAACATCTTCCTGGCTACTGCGAGCTTGATTTCACGTCCACAGCCAGGAAAGACTCAGTCTCTCCTTGCTGAGGCACAGAAGGCACCATTTTGCTGCTCTTTCATCTGCACCAACAAAATGGTGATTCTGGAAGGCATGTGTTAGAAGATAACAATCTCTCTCACCCCCAACAGATGATTCTTTTGCAATAGCCCACCTCCTCCTCTTGTGAAATACAGGTGAACAGAATGGAGGAAAGAAGAATCAGAGAGAAGCACTCTTTAAGCACAGTCACACGTGCTAATAATCCTGTTCAATATTTGCAGGGCAAGAAAGCTAGAATCCAAACATACGAGCATGCCTACAAAGAGGGAGTTGTACCAAAGGGGCAACTTATTTCATATGATGGGAAAGCCTCTGGCAGACAGAAAGGAGCTGTGTTCTCCCCTTCAAGCATTCATATGACTCCCATTAGTAATCCAGTGGGGGGGAAAAAAAACCCCACAGGCGTTATTTCCAAAGGTTCATGTGATGGCTGAAGCCACACAACACCTCTGAGAACACAAGACATGCTCCCCCTGGCTCGAGACCCTGTGGGACAGTGCATCTCAGAATTAATTAGCATCTCAGAAAACACACAAGGTGGCCACGTCCTCCTGGGAGCCCTTCCATGGCGCTCTGATCAGCCAGGCTGCACGTGTGGCGATACCGTCACCCAGGGAATCCCTGCCTAGCAAGCAAGTGGAGAAATTCTCTCCCATCCATGGTGACCCGTTGCCTGGCTGAATCAAAGGCAGCTGCAGGTTTTCTTTACTCATGCCTGAAGTGTCATAACTACTCCTCTCCTAGAGGGAAAGCCAAAATATACTAGGTCACGTACGCTGTGGAGGCAGGAGCGGAGAACTGAACTTTGCAGTGTTTCTCAGAGACTGTTGTTTTAGAGCAATAAAATAGTTATACATTTTCCCTCTCTCACTTTGTTAAAATACTTGAATTTTCCTGTTTCTTCCTGACAAAGCTACTCTTTCCCTCCTAAAGTACAAACAAACAACAATTCTTGCTTGTACACAGAGACATACTCAGTATTTGGAAAAGGGCTTGAACCCAGAGATGCTGGATACCTTCAATTCATCTCAATTTAAAATGAAATTGAGGTTCGTGGCACTCACAGAGTTCCCCCACTCTTAGGTGAGTCAGTGCAAACAGCCAACCAAGCGTGCACTCTGGAGATGACAGCCATCAAAAGACAGAGTAGTAGATACACAGCCTTTACTCCAGCTGTGCTTTTTAGATCCAAATCATTATTTCCAAATAGCGATTGAAGTGGAAGAAAAGAGAGAAAGAAGAAAGCTCCTTTCAGACTGTGAAACACCCAGTTTCTTTGAAGTGTAGGGTAGTCTAGCTTAATTCTCAAGTGACCTGCCACCAAGAAATAAGCTCTCCTGAAACACTCAGGGTCTCAACAGTACTAAACAGCACCTAAAAGTAACTTCAAAAATAAAAGTTGATTTTCTTCCTCTAAGTGACATCAAGAATTAGTGCCCATCCAGTATTTCACTTCCAGTTTCTCCAAACTTTCAGTTCCATATTCAGGACAAAATTGCTTTGCTGTTGTTTTTGTCAAGGGAACATGATCACATAAAGACATTCCCAGCCCACTCAGGCTTTCCTCTCTCTCGTTTCACTCACACGACCAGCCACCACACAATCTTACCTTCCCAGCTGTTGTCATCACACAGCGCTGTCAAATCCAGCCGAGGCACTTCCGACCCAAAGCTGTTTTCTTGATCATCAGCATCTTGATTTCTTTGCAACTTGTTTTCAGGAATGCTTGGATGCTCTTGGATCTTCATGGTTGAAGTCAGCTATATTCCCACACACCGATAGAAATAAGAAAGAAAGAAAAAAAAAAGTTTCAGGAGGCAGAGGAGATAAAAAACTGCACTCACAGCAGCAGTAAGCTCATGCCTTTAGCTAAAAAGATCCAAGCCAACAGACCCCGGCGTTTCTGGTTCCAAATCCAAATCCCCTGCTTGGTGGTTATAGCTTGCTAATTGCTCACTCGCAACAGTAAAAACATCTGCCCATCTGCCTTCCTTGAATTTTTCCTTCTTTAGAAAGCCACTGCAAGTTCCCAACGCTGCCTGTCCTGACAACTGTATGCAGCTGAAAAAGCCTCCAGTAATTGATAGGGATGAAAAGGGAGGGAGGGAGATAGGGAGGGAGTGGATGGCTGAGTAGGATTCCTACAGGAATGCAACTCCTTGGAGTAACAACAAAAAGGTGGCTGCTGTTGTAAGGCTGTAGCAATATGGTGTCTTCTGAAAAGCAGGTACCGGAGCTCGGGAGGCAGCAGCCGCAGAGAGCGAGCAGTGCAGGCTCCGTACATGAATGCTCTCAGGCAAGCTGTGCTGGCTCAGATCAATTAGTGCCAGCTAAGCTGTGCTGGCTGCACATTCCCCGATTTCCTGTGGTTGTTTTCTAGCTGGGCGTGGGGAGAGCAGAACTATTTATGGAGGAGCTCTGGGTATTAAAGCAGCGTTGCGCAAATCCAAATGGCAGTGGGGTTTGGCATCTCAGCTGGAAGCAGTGTGGACTCTGGGAAAAAGCCAAAAAATTCACACAGGCATCCAATGACTTAGGGGGAAAAAAAAAAAAAAAAAAAGGCAGAATGCCATCAAGTAAATGATTCATCATGTAGCAGTACCTAGAAGCAACTGCTGTTTGTCTCACCACTGCTCACCCCTGCACATCCCACACGTTGTGTGCGTTGAAGCAGGAGTCACTGCTGTTCCCACACCAGACACACAGCACGCATTCTCTGTACTAGTGCTTGACGACACGAGCAGTTTTCTCAATCCAAAATAACTTAGCTGTAACGCCTCACAGAGGGCAGTGGGGAAAAGGAAGTGTGTGAAGCATGTACACAAACATATAGCGTGGTATGTATGAACCCAGCAGCAAATGCAGAGCTACCCGAGTAGACAGCGTAACGTTACTACGTGAACTATTTGATCTCAGTAAGAACAGCTTAGGCATAATTCTCTCAAACATAGTCTTGCAGGTAGTCATGCAGATCCTCCCCCCCACCTCCCAGCAGGTATTTAGATAATCTAGTTAGCAATCTGCATACATTGATGGGTGGAGAAAATGGGCCCAAAGAAAATAACCAGTATAGCTGGACTCATTTTACTTATGAACCTAGAAGCATGGCCAAACTGTAGTAAATCAATACCCACAGTATGTGCCACTAAGACACATTTAATTTTTTCACCTGCAAAAAGCTAATGATGTGCTTATTTTTTTATTTTTTTTTTTTTTTCTACCTTTGAGCAGAGAAATACAAGTAAGCTTCATGCAGAGAGGGGAAAAAACCCTGTCCAGTAAACAAATAATACAAAAAAATATTTTTATCTGGATTCAATCCCTTCAACCCCTGCAAATGTACAGGGTGGTAGATAATCTCATCTAGGCTGCCTTTCCTATGGAAGGTTGGACCAGATAATCTTTTGAGGTCGCTTCCCACCTGGGCTGTCCTATGGTTCTAAAAACCTGGGTGGTGAACACCCTGCTACTTGTAAAGAGTATTCTGCATTGTATTTGTGTAAGGTTTTAATTTCCTTTTCATTTAAATAAATCACCTTTTTGAAACACTGTAACAAAAGGAAACACTAGGTGACAGTTTGCCAAGCACTAATAACTCATACAGCTTGACACTAAATCTGATTACAAACGTGTTTATTGTGAAAGCTGTGCATGGAAAAATGCTAATTCACCATTCAATATCTTTTAAGCTGCTTCCAGGTTGGGAGGACTTAAATGTTTCTTTAAGATACAGTAACAAATTTCTTGCCAGGATCTAAACAGTCAATGTACATTGCAAACAGGAAGGTTTGTCTGTGGCCAGAAATGGGCAGTCTTCTACAGTTACTAGAGAACAAGCTGTACTAGTTGCTAAACCGCATTTAAATTGCCAGCACAGTATCTTAAAGCTGAAAGACATAAAGCAGTAAGTTTCAAAACAGGTGCTATTTTTAATAACATTAAGTGTAAAGAGAGTAACTTAGCTAGATTTTTAACAATTTCAAAAGGAGCAATCTGAAAATACCATCCTGTCACCACCACTGATTCTAATTACTGAGTTAAATTTAAATGTCTTTCTATGAGGAGTGTACGATCTCCTGACTTAGTAAGGCTCCTAAAAATCTATAGCAGATATGATGGCACTTCCCAGATGGGTAAACATTTCCATTCTAGATATATTAGAAAGATCATAGCAATGTCTTCTTCCTTCTAAAGTCACTTCAGTTGTTGGAAAGATTTATGATCTGTTTAAAAACAGGCCTGTGCTCTGCCTGCAGCCACTTCCTCTCCTTTCCTTGCTCACTGAAGTAGCCTCTAATACAATGAATAAATCATTTGGCAATCTGAAGAACAGTGGTGGTACAAACCCAGGAGACTCAGGAAAGCAGATGTTTAACTTTCTTTGCATTAACACTCTCAACCCATAAAGTGGCCCACAATTCAGTATTTCCATCACTTATTTTCCTGTTTGATTTCCTGATGGCACCAGTTGCCAACCTCCAAAACAGAAATCAAGTAAGAACTCTTGTGCTTTAGGTATGGATGTGCCACAGTATCTTACAACCCACGGGGGCAGCAAGTTGATGATCTCAGCAGCAGCTGGCAGTCACAGTGCACTGCAGATATTGCATAAATGGGCACAATAAAAAAAAAAGAAAAAAAGAAAAAAATCAGACTAGGCACTTGAGTTCTACTTTTCAGAAGCTGCTTTTGCAGCCATGTTTTGCAGGTACCAGTAACCATAGATCTAAGTAACCTGAGGATAAATCAGCTCTTTTCACGCTCCCTGCTCCAAAGGAGATTCAGCATAAGGAGTAGCTCGAGCAGCTATAAACAAATGGCAACAGAAAAGTCTCTGAATTCTGATCAGGAAATTGCATTCTGTTTGATTACATGTGGATTCAAATCCATTTTATTTAAAAGGCTTGCTTCCCCAACATCTGATTGTCCACTACAACCACAAGCAGGAAGACTCCACAAGCACCTGGTAATACAATCTGATGCAAGAACAAAGCCATTCTGCTGCTTTACTCCTGAGTCATGACAATCTCCCTCTACACTCCTTGCCATGTTGGTGTGAATCTTAAACACTTTCCCTTATCAAAACCTGGGTAGTAGAAATCTGTGTTTTTTCAAATCAGTCACAGAATCATAGACCTGTTTGGGTTGGAAGGGATGTTAAAGTTCATCTAGTTCCAACCACCCTGCCGTGGGCAGGGACACAACCTCCCACCAGACCAAGTTGTGCAAGGCCCCATTCAACGGGATCTTGAACGCATCCAATGATGGTGCATCCACAACTTCCCTGGGCAACCTGTTCCAGTGTTTCACCAACCTCAGAGTGAAGAACTTATTCCTCACATCTATTCTAAATCTACACTCTTCCAGCTTAAAGCCATTACGCCTCATCCTATCATTACAGGCCCTTGTAAAGAGTCCCTCCCCAGCTTTCTTGTGGGTCACTTTCAGATACTGGAAGGCCACAACGAGGCCTCCCCAGAGCCTTCTCTTCTCCAGACTGAACAACCCCAACTCTCTCAGCCTGTCCTCATTTGAGAGGTGTTCCAGACCCTGAGTCATCTTTGTGGTCTTCCTCTGGACCCCCTACAACACATCCATGTTCTCCTTGTATTGGGGGCTCCACAGCTGGACACAGTGCTCCAGGTGAGTGAAGAACTTATTCCTCACATCTATTCTAAATCTACACTCTTCCAGCTTAAAGCCATTACGCCTCATCCTATCATTACAGGCCCTTGTAAAGAGTCCCTCCCCAGCTTTCTTGTGGGTCACTTTCAGATACTGGAAGGCCACAACGAGGCCTCCCCAGAGCCTTCTCTTCTCCAGACTGAACAACCCCAACTCTCTCAGCCTGTCCTCGTTTGAGAGGTGTTCCAGACCCTGAGCCATCTTTGTGGTCTTCCTCTGGACCCCCTACAACACATCCATGTTCTCCTTGTCTTGGGGGCTCCACAGCTGGACACAGTGCTCCAGGTAAAAAAAGCAATGAAAATTCATCTGAGACATGTGTCTAAAGCTATTTTTACTGCCTCATGGAGACCCAAGTCTGCACAACTAGCAGCTATAACAAATTCCAAATACCCTTCCTATGATCTTCAGATTGGAGACAGGGTGAGAAACAGAAAAGAGTAAGACAGCCCCCATTCCTTCCTCACTCTGAAGGAGTTGTTATGGAAGGTCTGTCTTTAAGCTGCCCTAAGTAAAAGGCTTATAAGGGACAAGGAATATAAAACTACACTGCACGAATGGAACATTTTCTTGACCTTGTAATTCCTACATAATACAGTCTCTGCATAAAGGCTGTCTTCTCCTGCAGCCAAAAGTCTAAATTTTAAAACTCTAGTTCTAGAGGAGTTTATTTTAAGGTTATGAAATTCACATTCAAATATACTTCCCGGTCCCAGTACTGATTCCTGGGGTACATCACTTGCCACTGGTCTCCACTTGGACACTGAGCCAAGTCTACATCCTGGATCCTAACTATTTCCAAGGGCAGATTATGAGGGCTAAAAAAGCAATGAAAATTCATCTGAGACATGTGTCTAAAGCTATTTTTACTGCCTCATGGAGACCCAAGTCTGCACAACTAGCAGCTATAACAAATTCCAAATACCCTTCCTATGATCTTCAGATTGGAGACAGGGTGAGAAACAGAAAAGAGTAAGACAGCCCCCATTCCTTCCTCACTCTGAAGGAGTTGTTATGGAAGGTCTGTCTTTAAGCTGCCCTAAGTAAAAGGCTTATAAGGGACAAGGAATATAAAACTACACTGCACGAATGGAACATTTTCTTGACCTTGTAATTCCTACATAATACAGTCTCTGCATAAAGGCTGTCTTCTCCTGCAGCCAAAAGTCTAAATTTTAAAACTCTAGTTCTAGAGGAGTTTATTTTAAGGTTATGAAATTCACATTCAAATATACTTCCCCCAGACTAATTTAAAAGCTTCATGGGAGTGTCGTGTGGCATGGCAGCGAGAGCACCTTCTCCACGTGTGAGCTGGTACGTGAGAAACAAGGTGTTGCAAAATCCATGCTTTGAAAAACAGCTCATGACTGAGTGCAGGATCATTGGAGATTACTGACCCTCTGGGAGCAAAGTAAGAGATCCATTTAAGCCCAATCAGAGCTGTGATCAAAGGCAGCACTGAACACCACTTGCAGAGGTTACATGTTTCAGTGTCCCATGAAACTTCTCCAGCCACAACACAGCTGGTCAGAACCCAGCTCTGGTTTCTGTTCATTAGCAAATAATCTCTCACCCTTCCTGCTAGATGGCAATAACACCTACCACAGATGAACTCTTTCAAAGGCAACAAATACATAGTAGCTTTTATTAAAAAACAAACAAACAAACAAACCCCAAAACAAAACACAAGAGAAGGCCAGTGTAAAAATACTATCAGCTCTCAGCTAATTCCAGATGGCCAGAGAAACCAGACATTGTCCACAGTTGTTTTACTGTGCTCCTCTAAAATGGGTGTACAACTGGAGAATTGGCACCTCAGGTAACTCTTCCTAGTATTTTAAATGCTTGGCTGTCTAGAGGCATTTTAAACAAACCCAAATGAAGCAGTGACTGCAAAGGTGTTCACCTGACCCAACCCCAGCCTTTGTTTTGCTGAACAGTTATGAAGATAAAGCAAATGCAGGAGGTGGATGTTGAGCAGAAACAGAAAGTTGGGGAAAAAAATGTTGCTGTCAATGTCACATCTCCCCTTCTGACAGTGACCCCAACCACAAACCCTTAGAAAGAAGCAGATGATCCAATTTTGCTAAGATAAATGGATCACAGGCACCTATGTTCAAAGTCAAGAGGCCACATTAGGAAATAAAAGACCAAATGATTTTAGAGAAATCAAGAGACAAGCTAATCTTACTACCCTGGGAGATAACCAGTCACACACCCTGTCTGCAATGATCAAGAAGGAAACCTGGCATCACCTAAATCAAAGTGCTGACTTCAGTGACGCTTTCCTTTTTGGCAAGGAAGGATTGAAGGGACTGAAGCAGACGCTTGCAGACTCCTCAGTGGTTGAGAGGCTCCCTAAATTAGGTAAATAAAAACCAGAGGGAAAGGAAAGAAAAAGCAAATGCTAACTCCATTTCTCCGGGAGAAACAAAATTTCACAGAACTATATCCCTAACTGTTTGTTTCTACCCAGTAAAAAGCCCATTTAGAGACCACAAAACTGAAACAAACAAAAAACCCCAAAATACCAACCTGAGAGTGCTTGAAAAAAACCTCATCGTTTTCACTTTCTTTGCTACAAAAAAACCAAAAACAAACCAACATATTACAAACACAAAACCAGACTTGTCTTGTAACAAAAACAAGCAGGACTTCTACACACAGAGGTTTTTAGATTCTTGCAATTGCTGCACACTTACTAACTCATTCAGTAAACGAAAGGACACTCTGGGCTGCAGCACTTTAGGCTGCTAAACTATCTATTTTTGCTTCCTCTCAGGAGTTATTTGTGAAACATAAAAGGTCATTTAATTCCAGTGCCCTTCATCCAAATGAGTACAAGTCTCCCAACAAACGTAGCTGTGGAAAGAAATTGTCATCTCAGGCAAGCAGAGCGGGGCAGTTCTCGCAGAAGGGTGAGGCACAAGGAAAGGGCTGGATTGCCAACCTAGAAGCCAGGTGAGACAGGCCCTGAAGTCTCCTGTGTGGAGCATGCTGGTTCAGGTGCTTCACAGATGACTTCTTTTCAAGTCTGCATCATCAGCGTCTTCAGTGCCTTTCTTAACAGGCTGGGAGGAGAGTCTTGGTGGTGTATGCTGCTGGGCAGAGCCCACACCACAGAAGTGCCCCTCCATACAGTTCTGCTTTGAAGCTAACATGGTGGGTAATGCTGCTCTACACAATTAAATGTCACCCTCATAGTCTAAGATGGAAGAACTCTCAGGCTGTATTACAACCATGGGGAAAATAAAATATACATATATTTAAAAAAAAATAAATCAAAAATCACCTTTCTTCAGATAAAATTTCCATGTCATCAGGTCCTGTTCTGTCTATAGGCCTGGATGAGCTAAAGCTTTCCATACTCTGTAATACAGTAAATGTTAAAGCAGTGAGACACACAAGAGAAACAGATTCAAGCTGCGGGCCATTAAACAGATCAGATACAGAAATATCTAGCAGGACTTACGAAAACAACATAACAATCAGACTACTGCCTGCTGCACATTTATAACAAAACAAACCCAACACTTTACTACCCATAACCTGCAAAAAAACCCAACTGCTTACTGCTTCATCTCTCATCAGATGACCTCAAAATGTCTAACAGGATAATGCTGCATGGTACCCTGCCAGTTTCCATCTTACAGGCTGACAGACAGCTGAGGTTGAGAGCAGTTCTGTAGGGTGTACAAGTCCTGTAACAGCAGGTACCAAAATCCACAGCATCTTCCCAGCAGGACTTCTTATGCTGACCTTAAAGAACATTCCTCTTCTCAACCAAACTCTTCCCTAGTTTCTTCTTAAACTGGCCCAAGAATACAAAGAGATTGCCATATGCACAGGGGTAATGTTAAGATGTGCTAATATGAATGCAGGGCAAGAAAATCAAGTGGTTATGACAACTTGTTCTGAAAATTGTCTTGGCTACCATTAGGAACACTGACACTGTTGTCCTCTAAGAGCTTGAGGAAGTACTGTGAAAATAAGCCATGTTGCCACTTTGGGCATAGATCCAAGAGATTTTTCTACCTTGTTTTTTGGGCAAGTCACTCTTAAATAGGAGGAAGTCAGTAGAACGGAGTGTTGTTTCTGCCCTGGCCTTGGGAACCATGTGCTTATGAATTCTTGGGGCAATCACAGCCCTCTCTCACCTTCTAAACTTCCAGCCCCATAAGGTGACACTCCTCAGTCATTCCAGACTTGCATAATGTGATTCTTCAAGTCCTACTGGTAGCTGGCTACTGTGTCACTGAAATGCAGTTACAAGCTTTTAATGCTTTGTGGTTGGTTTGCTCAGGAGCATAAGTGGAACTGACAGTTTTTCCACCGCTGACTTATGCTTTTGAATCAGATGCAATTAGACAGCTAAGAGGAAAGCTTCCACACACTGTCCTACATACTCTTGCAGGCTTTGAAAAGCAGGAAGGCTCAGAAAACAGTTGCTAAGAAGACACAACATCATAAACTTGTTTACATGACAAAGGCTTATTAGTAAATGCTGAAGTGCAGGTTACGTCCTTTGATACTCCAAGCAGGTAGTCTAATTTGGGTTATTATTTGAATCATAAAGATGTAGCCAAAAGAAAGCTAACCCACCACACATCCTGCTGGCAGTCTCTGAAATGCAATTATGAAATAAAAGCACTCATGATAATGTAAAAAGCAGCCTTTTCTCTTCAAAAAGAGTAGCACCATGCTCCCTACAAGCTGTTTCATAACCATACTCCCAGTGGACAAACCCACCATGACACTTGCTCTAACAAAGCAAGCAAGAACCACACTGATGGCCATCCTTGTCAAAGCACTTTTTGTGCAAGGTGAGTCCATTTTACATTCTTTTTAGCCTTTGCCCCTTAAGAGATCAAAAAATGAGAAGCAGGGCAAAACCAGTGGACACAGGTAAAGTTTGAGGACATTTCTTCTGGGCATGTTTTAAGACTTCAGGAATTTTTTTCAGGTCCACAGCAAAAGTAGATACTTCTGTCAATCTTTCCCAAATCCAATTCTTATTTGCATTTAAACTGCTTTACACTCAACAGGTACAGAAAAGAGGTGTAGAAAAAGAGTGTAAGTTAGCACTGGACCTTTGCCTATCTTAGAAGTCCACTGTTAAAAGCAAAGGCACAAAGTGAGAATGTGTCTATCTATCTCACTACGCTCTTTCATGAAGTAGCACATGAGTAGGTTACCGATACTGAGCCCTAAATCTAAGCACAGCCTACAATTTTTGGCATCCTGCCTTCTTTTTATCATGAAGGGAAGCCAAATCTGCCTCTCTCTAGAATCTCCGCACAGGATAAATGCATCAGATTGTTGCATTTTTGTGACATAAAGAAAATGAGTCCCCACACGATGTCACATGAAGAAGGAATGCACTCATGGCAGGCTCTAAAATCAAGGATCACTGAAGGAAATGCCCTACAGCTCAGATGGACAGTCTCTTCACACAGCTTTCACTGTTATTGGTAACTGTGCAATGCGTGCCTGGTGACAGGCACTGGGATGCATTTCTGCTACTGTGAGCAGACCCCGTGTTGAAGCACAGCAGTTTCCCAACTGCTGACACTATAATCAGTGCCTGGTTTGGTTGAGAGAGGAGGAGGGTGCATCAGTTTTATTTTACAGCTTGTAGAAGTCAGCAAACTGTCAAGGTCACACAAGAATATGATGGGCAAATTATGCAGTATTCCAGATATTTAGGACATTATACTGCTGTCATTTACTTCCTCAGTAAAAGGTAGCTAAAGGGATCATTTTTCTGACCAACACACTCTGAAGTGTTTTGCAAATTGCAAACACCACAGTAACACAGAGACTTTAGGGAAAAGGTGTAAAACATCTTTGTCATCCCATTATCGAGAAGTCACTTGCAATCCATGGTTTCAGAATTCAGCAGG
>NW_008631607.1:17372-24519 GCF_000691845.1 Merops nubicus
TCATAGAATCATAGGGGTTGGAAGGGACCTCGTAAGATCAAAATAACCTTAACCTAAACATATGAACCTATATCTGAGGTTCCAACCCCCTTGCAAGACTTTTGAAAGACTGGGAAAGAGACTGACTTCCTTTTTCTCTTTCCAAAATGCTTCACTGAATTCAGAAGCAAGAAGCAAAAAGCTGTGGACAGAGAAAATGACTATAGATGAAGTAAGAGGATCACAGCAGAAAAACAGCTTCTTGGTTGTCTCATCACAGAGGTTACAAGTGTGGGATCCAGTGTTCTCCACAGCCCAAAACAGACACTTTTGCTTGTACTGTAGGCAAAAATGGCTACCCAAGGGAAACAGATGCACACTGAAATAAAAAGACTACTTATTTCCACCCTAGTATTAAGTGTCAAATAGTACAGCATGCCAGCTTACCACAGGAGTGTCCTGGTTGTCATTAAGCTCTGAAAGCTTGGTGCTGGATTTCTGCCGTTTGGGTTTATTCCTTTCACTGAGGTATCCAGAGCTGTTGTCTTGTAACTTTTCTACTTCTTGAGCGGCTAGAATACAGTCTTCAAGATTGCTGAATCCAGAAGGAATGTTCTCTTTGTTGATGACTTCCCTACAAACAGAAGGGACATTACAACAAGAGGTTGTTTAAAACACTCTCCCGCTACATTTATGGCAGCAATAGAGAGATGCATCATGCTGACTGGTGCAGTTCCGGCAACATCTTCTACGCCCTACAAAACCAGTATCTCTGGTTCTCCCTACTACAGCAAACAACACACACTGTGCAATGCTAAATCCCACTGAGGAGTGAAAGCCTAGTGTGTATACCTCAGGTGAGAAAGCTGGGAGGATCAATGTTTGGGACTTGATTCACTCCCCACTAAAGCAAACGCAGAGAATCCCATTGACTTCACATGGAAGCTGGACGAGCTCCTGGCTGGCTGTGGTATTTTTATACAGAATATGCAGCATATTTTCCTCTGAGACACGTGCTTTTAATTTAAAAAAGTGATTCACAGCTGTGGTCCATGGAACTCCCTAGGTGTGTGACACTGCATAATCGGCCCTCTTGCTCATATTTTCAAATGTAAGAATAGGATTGTGGAGCATTAGCCAAACACTGGATTCCTGTTTGGAAATGACACAAAACAGAAAAGGGAATGTCTCTCTGCAGCAGCAACACAACTGCCAGGACAGAGGACTCTGATGAGGCGTGGCTGAGAGAACTGGGGTTATTAAACCTGAAGAAAAGGAGGCTCAGGGGAGACCTTAGCATTCTCTACAACTGCCCGAAAGGGAGGTGGTAGCAAGGTGGGTGTCGGTCTCTTCTCACATGTAACAAGCACCATGACAAGAGGCAATGGCCTCAAGCTGTGCCAGGGGAAGTTTAAGTTGGATAACATGTAACAAGCGCCATGACAAGAGGCAATGGCCTCAAGTTGTGCCAGGGGAAGTTTAAGTTGGATATTAGAAGAAACTTCTTCACCTAAAGGGTTGCCAATCATTGGAAGAGGCTGCTCAAGGAGGTGGTGGGGTCACCATCCTTGGAGGTATTTAAAAGGTGTGTAGATGAGGTGCTTAGGGACATGGTTTAGCAGTGACTTGGCAGTATTAGGTTAGTGGCTGTACTTGATCTTGAAGATCTGTTCCAACAGAAAAGATTCTAGGATTCTGCTATGCTGGGAAGCAAATGGGACAGCTAGCTTTAAGTTATCACACGATGCACTAGCTGGGACTCTCTGGGCTAGAAGCATTTGGAGGCCTGGCACACAGCTTATCTGGCCCTGCACAATTAGCCTGCTGGCTCCTTCAGCATGCAGCTCTCCCTTTGCAACCTCTTTAGTAGTCTGTCCTCTACTTTGTGCAATAATGAAGGTGCACATACCTGACACATCACCACATTATGGGGAGAAAATGCACCTCATTCTTTGCCATCCTGGCCTGCTGGAGGATAAAGGCAGGCTGCTTACACTTGACATTGACACTGGAACATTTGCTAACTGTTGTATGTGCAGCTCCTTTACACAGTGCTGTACAACTCCAGAGCCTGCTTTCACAGTGGCAGAATTTATGTAGGCTTTCACTGGTGTGACAAGAAACCAGTTACTCCATATTACCTGGACAGTGCCAGCATGACAAAGTATCAGGAAGTTTCAGTGATTTTCTAGATCATGAATCTCTAGGTTTTGTTGGTGGAACAGAGATACAAGGAAGTATAATAAATCCATAATTAAACTTCTAAGAAATCACATTTGCCTTTTTGGATGTTTTTACAACCCCCTGAGCAGACCATTTACATGTACCTAGCCTGTAGATCACGTAGCCTGCAAACTCTGAGAGTTCATGTGTGTGTTTTTGTGATAAACAGTCTTCCTATCTGAAGTCCCATCTTGTGACATTACAAATCCTCTTGTGATCCATCACAAGGCAATGAGATGAAGTCACTGACAATCATGACAACAACAACAGAAAGTAGTTTTCAAAGGAATTCCCAATTTTGATAATTCACCCAAAGGAATTCCAGCAATCTGACCTAAGGGAACCAGGGAAAACAATTTGAACCCTAGCCAGCATTCAAAACTTCCGACATGCTTTAAATCCTTGGCTGTAGTTCTACAGGCCAAATCTGAACAACTGTGTCAACCATGTCTAAAGGCAGCTCTGTAATGCAATGCTAAAATAAAGCCCTGCAGTACTATATGCTTCCAAACACGTACACTAGCCAGTCTCTGACCTACTTACCTGAGGAGCCTGTCAGCAGGGCTACTGAACAAGAAAAACTACTTCAGAGCTGCTGCCAGATATCTGGTGACTTGCAAGTGATAATTTCCCAGTGAATCTTCACAGCTGATTTTCATTCACTATGGAAATAGCTTTTTATTTTGTAACTACAGATTTTTTTTTACAACAGCAGCACTGACACATTTTGGGAAATAGCATGGCTGTGATATTAACATGAGGTAGCGATGGTCATGCACCTGTATAAATGTAGTGTTGTTTAAGAAGGTACAGATCCAATAAGATTTGGGGAATTCAGCACCCAGGAAAAAAAAAAAAAAACCACCAAGAGAACAGATGTTTAGGTGATAATCTAACCTGAACTCCTAGCAATGCAATACTACAGTCAAGTATACACAATCTTTACAAGGACTAGTACTGTGTTAAAGCTGTAAACACTGATTAGATCATGGCCTTGAAAGTCTGCAGTTACAGTTCCTCAAAGACAGCTATGCCTTGGGCAAGTGTTTATTAAGGCTGTGGTGGTAATATATTTATACCACACAACATATACCACAAGTAGAGGAGGAAGAAAGGAAAAAAAAATATGTATTATTTTTACTCTTTGACAAGCATTTAATGAAATTCACCACTAAGTCATGTTTAAACTTTGTGTAACAGGGTGGACAAAACTTCTTAAATTCTGATCAACTGAAGAGAAGATTTTTCTGCTTTCAACCTCCCAAGTCTCCTCAATAAACTCAAACATAAGCTGTGCTTCCACAGACAAATGCAGAACTTGATGTCCTTTTTGAAGATATTCAGAATTCAGAGAAGGATCTCATCCCAGTGTTTTTATCTAAAGAAAGTTACAGGCAACAGGGGCAGCTGCTTGAGAATTTCCACTGAAGCAACAAATACTGTAGTTAAAAGCTCTACTATAGGCCACAGATAAACTGGAACCTTCTCATGCTTTGCCCCACTCCATGACCTCTCAAAACTCCACACTTCCCAGCTCTAACTGATGCAATGGAGCTCTGCACAGGCACTGCAGCCTGCGCTGCACTTTCAGCTCAGGGGAAGGGCCAGTGCATTTCATAACAGAACTAAGCGTTGCCTTGATAAGAGGACACGACTAGGGCACACTTCATCAAATATACTTTCCAAAACAAAGAAATTAGGCTCGTACATGTCTCTGTTTCTCCGGGCTTCCTCCTGCTCTTTGTGGTGTCGCCTCCTCTGCCTGGCAGACACATTAGAAGAGGCTGAAGATGTTCCCGATTCAGAGTCCTCTGAACTCTGGCCGCCTGAGCCATGAACATCAAAGAGATGCTGCTCCACGGCTGAGCGGATTGTCTTCTCTAAATACCTGTCAAGCCGAAAAATAAGGTCAATTGAGCTCAAAGACTTTGTGGAGCTCCCTCTCTGCAACAAGAAATAAAGCAAGAGTATCCAAGGGTTGTGTTTTATTACGATGGCGAGGCAGTATAAAAGGTCCTAGGGCTGTGAGGTCTGCAAAGAGCTAACCCAAAATTTTCAGTTACCCTGATGCTCATGTCCCTCAGAAGAGCTGAGCCTTTCCAATTCATCTTGCTCTTTTTTTATTTCTAGGGGTGTTTGAACCTTCAGTAAATCACCCAATTTTACTTACTGCAACTATAGACCATAGCACTATATTGGTGCCTGCCTTTCACCTTCCACTTCAATAGTCTTTGCCCTGACTAAATTTTATTTGATTCTCAGCCACGCTGACAGCCGTCAAGCCTCTTGTGCAACGTAAGCTCAGTAAGGAAATGGATCATCTGCAAGGTGATTCACTGCTGTCTCACAGAGGGATGAGAATATGCCAACAGTACCCCACCACAAAATCCTCATATGCTTAACCTGGTGACCAACCATGGATTTGGTTCTGAGTCCGTGCAGTTTTCGCATTGTTCTTGTGCCATGAATACACCCACAAGTCACCCTTCACTTACGCTGGTGTGAGATCACCATCATGCCCACTGGCAGTAAGAGGCCTTCCACACAAGCCACAGCAAGGGAGCCTCTGCTGTTGTATCAGTTAAAGATGAGAGACTATTTGAACTTTCAACACAACCAAATCTCCTTCGTTGATTTTGTTGCAGTATTTCCTTCCTTCCTTCCTTTGTCAGAGGAAGTTTTTATGGGCAAATTTATTTATTTTTTTTTTTCCAAAAGATCATTTGGAAACACATTTTTGCATATCTCCACCCCTGTCCCTGTTCCTTGCAATGCTTTACATAGTCTGCTGAAGAATGAGTTTTTCAAACACAGCTGCCCAAAGTCCATATATACCTTCTACATTTTTTTCCATAATTAAAATATTATTTGCAGGATTTTCTGGTTAATTTTCAATGGAGTATCTATGACTATGAGAACCTGTACCTGGGCTGACTTTGGCAGAGAATTTACAAAAGGTGATGCTAAGCTGCTACAGCTTTAAGTCTGCTGAGACTGCAGTTCCTAAAAATGTCAAAGATGCTAGTAATGGCAAAACCCCACATGGTTCAACTAGACAGGCATGTCTCTGTTTCAGGTACTGAAGAATCGTTTCTGCAAACCCATCAGCCACTGGGAATTTCCATCTCTGGCAAGGGAGCCAACTGGTTAGGCTCTGCTGCTCCCAGTTATGGTGAGTGGGGTCAAGCCCCATCCTCTGTTGGGATGCAACAAGGTACACTCAAGAGTAAAAGGATGACACAGTGCAAATGGATTCTCTAAATATGCGAGTTCTGCTTAACCAAACCATTGCAGGAACAGTGCAAGGAAAGAACCAAGGGCCCCAGAATTCTTCAGAAGGAAGTGATTTATTCATTGCAGATGCTTGGGTTTGGATGCACTGTCTTTTTTTGTTTGTGTATGAACAACCCTTACGGAGAAATCAAAGGATAACCAGCAGTACTTTAAAAAGCTTCAAAATACAATAAAGGTAGCTACAAAATTGTAAAACAGACACTTACTCTCCTGTGGCAGGGATGTTATTACTGACTTGTGATACGTGAGCACTGTGTAAAAGAAAAAAAAAGGAAAAAGTTAAATCTAATTGTCACAACAAGGTCTTAAAACCCCTTGTTCTTTGCAGCATTAAGATTTAAAGGTCTGAGCTGTCTCAACAATTGCATGCACTTGCCACAGGTTTTCCCCTTAAGGAACTTTCACTCCCATGATGACATGGAGCGTTTTGACAATGCCAATATCCTCAAGAATTCATTTCTCTGTCATTCCCTTGCAGCAGGCCAAGGCCTAACGGAAAGTATTTCAACCTCAGCACGTTGCAGGTTTTTTGCTTTCTTCTGAGCTTTCTGATGCTGCAGGTTGTTTCAGCCTCATCAGAAAAGTCCTCGCCTTTTGAGGCCAACTTGAAAATGTATACACTGTGAAAGGAGACTTAATATTTAAGAATCGTTAAATACTAATAGAGAACAAATGCAAAATCTTTGCACAGCTCTCCTCCTGCTGCTCTCTTATATTCCTGTTATTTGCTTCAAATTTCAAAAAACAAAACGTATGCTTTCTTCTTTCCCTTTTCCCTCAGTCAGTTTTCAGGCTCAGGAAGAGCTGACACGAGCGTAGGTGTCATGACTTGCTGTTTAAAGCCCTTCTGAAGAAGCTGACGTGCCACCTCGCAGCTCTGGCTCTGCTTCCCTCCCTTTGCCAAGCTGAGCCCTGTCCTGCTCCTCCTTCCCCTGCGCTGACTCGACTCTGCAGATAAGGTGACGCGTTTTGCCTATTCATCCCTCCTGTGATCCTTCTGAAGTCACAGAAGTGACAGGCCTAGGGGTTTCATTGCCATTTATCCCGTGTCAGCAGCGGAATTAGCAGTACAACTGCCTGATACATCCCAACAAAATGGCAATGTGCAGCCAGGGTATGAGCCAGGCTGGATGTAAGGTGTGTTACTGCCAGAACAGCCATTCCTCGCTCACAAGCTTTACCAGTTTCTCCAAAAATTGTATCAACGGAGAAGAGCCATTAACAACTGACTTCCTCTCACTAACGAGTTTCCTCTCTGTGCCCCTTATTTCACACTTCACCATACAGATCGAGAGCTAGCTAAGAAGCTGTAGCACTCTCAGCTGATAACCACCCTGTGGCCTCCCTGGGTTTGAGTGTCACTTGCAGTAGAAGGCAGGTGACAGAAGACAGGTGACAGAAGATGAGAAGGGTAAATGAGGGGCCTCCACATCCAGTTTAACAAAGCCAACACAATAGCCTGACTCACACAGGAAAGCACAAACCCCAGAAACCCCCAGCTGCAAACCAGACTCGCCTGGCGCTTCGCCTCCCGGTCAGCGTGCTCGCCTCGGTGCGGGCAGAGCAGCGCGCCCGTGCCAGGCACACACCCCCTCCAGCCCCACCCCTGCCCATCTGCTCATCTCCAGGATGACCATGAGCCAGCAATGTG
>NW_008631608.1:0-5088 GCF_000691845.1 Merops nubicus
AATAAGAAACAGTCTTGTCTGTTACACCTACCTACTGGGTAACTAATGTCAACAGTAGATAAAAGCTAGCTGGTGGTGACTGTGCCAATAGACAGAGTTTGTAAAGTAATTGTGACTGCTGTGTGTCTTGCCAAACTCAGGGCTGTCACTATACATTAGGAATGCTCTGAACACAGGAGCAATATTCCCCTGTGCACCTAGGTAATATTTTATGACGTTTCTGTATAACTCCGATATTTAATCAAGAGTTGAGTTTCTAGCAATTCTGTTTGGAGCACTAGCACAAATACCTAAGTTCAGGTGTCTTGAGATCTGTACTGCCCGAAAAGGAGCTGTCAGTTAATTTAAAATTTCCTTGAGAATAGCCTGAACTTGTGAGGAGACTGCTTGAGCCATTGCTTTGAATTCAAGAACTTTAATATTGTCTAACTCCCACCTTAGGGAAAGTTTAATGTCTTAAATCTAGACATTTATGCATTTATGCTTTGTTTCCTATTCTGTGGCACTCTATGGCACAAATGACTCTACTCTTTGAAATTAGAAACATAACCAGTCAGAAGTGTGGCAAGTACAACCCCCTTCCTCTAGCAGACAAATGAAAACAGGGTTGACAGGACAGTTACATGTGTTAACTGGCATTGAGGGACTGGATCCCTTGTAGCTTGTCTCTGTCTGGGTTTGCTCCTCAGCCAATTAGAATGACCACAGTGCACCTCAACAGGGGTATAAATGGGGCACCACCTCAGAACCTATTGATCTGGTTCTTTGCAGAATCGCAGGCTTGGCAGTTGGACCCTCCCCTTGGACATGCTGCCCAAGGATACTTCCACAGCATGAGCCTCCATGGATTGAGTGAGCTTTGCTTCCCACCTCTGGGTCAGTGTTATCTTGGGCACTCTTGTGTGGGAGGTTTCCTTTTTATGCGTGAGTGTATGCCCATTTTGCTTCATCTCTCATTAATTTAGTTGGGTAGTAGGTATATTCCCAACAGACACAACTTGTTTTTGTCAAAAGGAGTGCTGGGCACCTTTGATTGCAATAAACCCACATTTTGTGACAGCAGCTGCTGTCTTGTTTCATGGGTGTGTCCTGATCCAGTGTCGGGGGAGGTTTCGATATGATCCCAAGAGCGATATTAAGACACAAACAAGGTCAAGCGCCATATACCAAACATGACATTTATTAAAAAAAGAGAAAAATAGTAGAAGAGAGTAGCGATAGGACAGAGTGAAAATTAAAGGCAGAAAACAAGCAAGTGGTCGGTAGAGAGTCGCCGGAGCAGTTACCACCACAGGCCCGCAGCGCGCCGTTGGGCTGGAGCCATCTCAGCTTTGGTGGTGGGCGGTGGAGCAGCAGAGAGGCGGTGAGCAGGTGGGCCAGTGACGAGCAGATGAAGAAAGAAGAAAAGAGGGGTCTGGGCAGTGTGTGGGCCAGTTTAAATAGGGTTCAGTCTGGGCATTGATGTCAGGGGTCCTCTTTGGGTTCAGGCAGGTTCTTTCAGGTGCACTCATGTGCCATGTGAGTGTTGTATGCTCGAAGAGCGCCTGCACGAGGTTGGGTAGTGGGTCTCCTGTACCCCAGGCACTGTGTCCTATGTGGATGCTCACGCTCTATCTCCCCGGCCAGGGGGGACCCCAGGGTGTGCCTGGGGCTTTTGGAACAGCCCTTGACTCACGCACATGCTTGGCTCCTCAGCTGTGCTCTTGCCAGCGTGGTCTGTGCCCAGGCAGGCTCTGCCCAGCTCACACAGCTCTCCCACGTACAGTCCTCCATCCAAGGTCATCTTTGAGACACACACTTCATGGTTTAGTCTCTCAGAGGGTGCCTCTGTGATGAGCAGATTTTGTAGATTTTCTTTATTAAAGAATGAAAATAGGAGATTCTAACAGTGACAGATTTTACATGGTTATATGATATGCAACTCAAAAGCTCAAATAATAAATTTTCATGTAATGTTGGTAGATCAGTGTTATTGATTGTTGTTCAAGCAGTGAATTTTTTTCCAGATAATCCATGTAGCACCCACCACATTTTCAACTTCTGCATTATACAGATCTTTACAGATATCCTATTTATATATTAGACTCATAATTGTTTGGTATTTAAACTAACATACACATTTTCAAATACATTTACTAAATACATTTTTTAAAATTTTTGAGACATTCAATTTTTGAGATATTTAGAGCCTATTTTTCAATTGCCTTTGAAATACACTGAGATATATAGTTTACTGGAATGCTGAAGGCCACATCCAGTGGTGGAGAATACAAGTGCCAATTTCACAGTCCACTACTCAGATCACCAGACCACATTCCTAATATTTTTGGTAGACAAATAGCAACAAAGTTTATTAGATGGTAACAGGATACTATAATGTACAATTAATTTTGGTATGGATTTCCTGCTAGAATGACAAGATTATCTAGCAAAGCTATACTCCAGATATTAGTACTAAATAAATATTACTGTAAATACAGTGAATAGATTTTCTATTTAAGAAAAAAAATGATGTTTTATAGGTAAATTTTACATATATTCTTTCAAAATGATGAGATAAACATTTATCTGTTCTTAGGGTTTTCAGTGTTTCTTCTAAATCCTGTTTGTTTCATCCAAATTCTGACTTAAATACTTTGCCTTCTCTAAATCTAGGCATTCTTCTCCATCAAATCCAAGAATTTTATTTTAATTCTGATGATCAAGCGGCATATTTCTGTAGCTTGACTTTTTTTACATTAGAAGAAAAGACATGTTTTCTTTATTACTTTTTATTTAAGTTACTACAGCTAAGATGTAGAGCAAATATTTCACTAAACTTTTTTTATGCCTAGTGTTGAATAAATGGAGAGATTTCATCATGTTGACTTTCGGTCTGACAACTCCAGACTGAAGGTGGTTTCATTGCATCGTGTCTGAAAATTTCATAGAATAATTTAATATGTTTGTGAATGGAGTCATTAAATCAGGATACTAACTTAACTGTTCTGAAGTAAAATAATTTTTTTAAGTAGCACCTAGTATATGAATCCATGTATTTTATGTCTTCAAATGCAAATGTACTTAGAATGCTTAATAAACTTCTGAAATATGTACTTCATAATGAGATTGTTACTCTGATTAGCAAGTCATACAGTTCTGCTTTAATTTCACTGAGTTTTGAGATAATTTAATTTATAATGCAGTGAACATTCTATAACTGTCTCTAGTAATAATCTCTACTAGTGAGGAACAACTAAGATCTTAGAATATCAGTAAAACCAGTGTCAGTAAGGTCATTAAGCTACACTGTTAGGAACAGGTTGCCCAGGGAAGTGGTCGAGTGGAGTTATTTAGAAGATGTATAGACCTGGCACTTAGGGAAATGGTTTAGTGGTGGACTTAGTAATGATAAATTAAGAGTAGAACTCAAAAATCTTAGAGGTCCTTTCTAACCTAAATGATTCTGTGAGTCTATGATTCTAGGACTACCATTCTCCAAGAAATGACATCTAGTTGGATCTGAAGACAACTATAGCCTTCTCCTTTTCAGGCAACATAATATCCCCATAAATATTTCAAGCAAAATTGTATTTATGTGTGTCCATGTACTTACAGGGTTTTTCATTCTAATTACGTGTATTCTTCAAGGAACTGGTCTTCTGCCTCATCACAAAATTTCCCCTCATAATCACGTTTCTGGTCTGACAAGGTAATCATGTTGTTAAATCAGCTGAACAGTTGCTTTATGTTAGCCTTTATACATGCAAACTAACACAAAAGTTGCATTTCTGCAAGATAAGCTTAACCTTTAATTGTGATGCCCTATTTCAACAAATAAACTGATTTTTACAACCATTAGCATGCAACAGAAGTGACTGACAGACATTAAGAGCAGAAATTAACAACCACAAACACTATCCCTAAGACATGTTAGTTAAAGAAAAAGCTGAGATGATGTAGTAAAGTTAATCAATGCAAGCACTGAAAAGAGACGCATTAAATTTGCTGATCTGTGCATTGTAATTTAAGCTGAGAAAGGTTTTTTTTCTAATTTATTCATTGAATTTCACCTCTCCCTGTTCTTGAATTCTCTTTGGGCAAATTAGAATACTCTCAAATGTATTAATCATTTCAGTGTCCAGAAAATATTTTTTGTGAATTATTTTATCTGTAAATAATTTAAAAGAAGTGCATAAAAAAATTAATATTTAATATTCAAATTAGACATGTCTGATTAGTTTATATGTGAATCTGAAACCTAAATCAGATTCTCAAATGCTTATGAATATTTTCTTGTACCTGTCTGAATTGGTCTAGGCCAAATTTAGGTGTTTAATTTTGCATAAGTAGTAACCTATTTAATTTATCATTAATAGGCTTTTGGATAGGTGACTGTATTAACTCATTTTCCTATTATGTTTTCTGCATCATAATAAAATAGTAAGTGAAATTTAAAATATTACATTGTTAACATTGCTGAGGGCATGTGGCAGCATTTAATGGCACTGCATCTATCAAAGGAGATCTAAATATCAAATTAGTTAGTCAAAAACTTTTCCCTATAATCTATCTATTTCTAGTTTTAAATTAAACTCACAAAAATATAAATCATACATTCTAGGAAATACACATTTGTATTTTTCTTTCCTGTTGGGTATTATTGACTGTTTGAGCAAGACAGTAAGTAGGTAATAGTGAAATATTAGTAAAAACTTGTCTGCTGTCTTTTAGTTTCTCTTTTTGCTTGCTATCAGTCTTCACCTTCCTTAAGAATGTTCTTGTTCTTAGGAGGAAAACCAAAAAAAGCTTATTTATTTTCTGAAAATTAAAATGAAAATAAAATCAGAAAAGTTTTGAAAATTGGTTATCACGTACATATGCTGAAGTTCATCTGGTTATCTAAGAGGTATCCTTCTATTTGAGTACTGGTCTGGAAATATCAAACACACAGAGAGAAATAACATTTAAATCCACTCAACTTTTTAGTGTCAAATGTCTTGAAATCATTTTAGTTTTGTCTCTGTTATATCAGAAAAATAACTGGATACAAACAAAATGTATCAAAGCCGTTCTTATCCTCTGATGTTGCAGTGCGCCTCCTGGAGA
>NW_008631609.1:0-591 GCF_000691845.1 Merops nubicus
ATCCCCGTGGTGGGACCTGGGACCTTCTGCCGTGGGCCTTAGAAACCCACTTGCCTTGACAAGTGGTGCCCAAAGGGATCTCTCTGGAGGTTTCTTCTGCTGGGGCATCAGCTGGAGGCAGAATTTGGTGTAGCCCAGGGCTGCTCTGCAACCCAACCAGGAGTTGTGAGGGTTGGGAGGTGCCATTCCCTGCACTGATCTCCTGCAGCTTCCCTGGCTCCTTCCCCTTAGATCCCACTCAGGACCTGGGTGACCTCAGCCTTGGCCCCCAAAATTCCTTCTGCCTCTCTCAGAGGAGGGGCTTGGCCAGCCCAGGGGCTGCAGGGGGTGGTGGGAGCTCTTCCTTGGCTGCTGATTTAGGCACAGCCCCATTAAAGTGGGACATAAAGCCACAGGTCCATATGTCACAGCTCGGTGACCTGCTGGATCCCAGCACCCCTTCACTCCCTGGGGCACCTTCTGCAGCCAGGGCTGAGCTCTGGCTCTTTGAACTGCGTGTCTGGAAGACTGAAAGTGCAGAGAAGAAACAGACCTGGGATAGTCCAGCTGGAAAGGGGGGAAAAACACCCCAGGTCCTCATCCTGATGGTCC
>NW_008631609.1:624-4889 GCF_000691845.1 Merops nubicus
GGAGGGGAGGAATGTTTGGGAATATGCCAAAGGGCTTTGCACCAGAATAATTAACAGCTTTGGCATCCGAATTGGCTCCTCCTGGTCCTGGGCACCCTCTGCCTTTACAGCACCAGCTGCGTCCTTGGCCTGAGCCCCAGCTCTGAAAATCCCCCAGCGAGGGATTGTGTATTTTGGGGGGTGGGTGAGGCCGAGGGGGGCTCTGAGGAAAGCCCAGAACTGGTGTGGTGGGGCTGGGAGATGTTCAAAGCCTTTTCCCATCCTCCTCCAGCCATCTGGCCGTGGTGTTCGCCTCCCTGAGGTCTTCTGCATCATCAGCTGCCTGGGCTGCTTCGGGCTCTTCTCCAAGGTAGGGATGTGGTGGCCCTGGATGGCGTGGGGCTGGCCCAGGGAGGCAGCCCGTTGCCTGCCAGGGTTTCACAGGTGACTTTGCTCTCTCCTAGATCCTGGACGAGGTGGAGAAGAGGCGGCAGATCTCCATGGCAGTGATCTACCCCTTCATGCAGGGCCTGAGGGAATCGCCCTTCCCAGCGCCAGGGAAAACAGTCACCATTAAAAGCTTCATCCCCGAGTCAGGCACAGAGGTCGGTGGGGGGCTCAGCAGCATCTCCTGGGCTGCTCCGACGTGGGGAGCCTGGGCTGACCCTGGGAGCACCCTCCACCCCTGCAGCACCCCTGGGTGCTTGCTGGAGCAGTGGGTGGCAGGTCGGGCTGCCAGCAGCCTCATGCCTGGGGAATAGGGGTCCCACCTCCCTCCCGGCCCAGGAGGAGAGCAGCAAGCAGTGAGGATGAGGATGGAGCCACAGGAGCTGCTGCCCCATCTTTCCATCCCTGCAAATTAAGATCACTGCAGCTCCACCAGCCTTGGGCCGGAGCCATGAGCACAAAACCTGCCTGGCTGCTCCTCAGCAGGTCGGTGCTTGCAGGGCCTGCAGCTCAGCACGTTGTGCTGGGGTTGGGGAGCAGGGCTGGAGTCCACACCTCTGATCTCCCACCCCGGGCCAACCTGAGCTGGAAAACCAGGGAAGATCTGCCTTGGCCCTCAGCAAAATCACCCCAGAGTTGAGCATCCTGGGGATGGCGCCTGCCAGGGTGGCTCTGGGAGGAAGATCCCTCCTCTCTGGTGTGATTTAGCAGCTGGTTTTCAGGCTGCAGGAGATGTCCTCATCCAGGAAGGCTTGTGCAAGAGCTTCCCAGGTTGCTCAACGCTCTGGCTGGGGCCCAGGCTGCAGGGAGAGAGGCTGGGGGGTGACGGCGAGGGAGGGAGGATGAGGAGGGTGTTCTTCGAAAGTGCTGAGCTCTGGGGCTCCAGGCAGGGCTCCGAGCGAGTCGAGGAGATCAGTGAGAAAGCAGGGAAAGGAATGAAAGTGAATTCTGGGTGCTGCACGGGCTGGGAGCTGAGGATCGTGCAGGATTTGTGCTGGGAAGAGGCTGCAGAGCCCCGTGCTGCTGGCTGGGCAGATGCTGCTTACAGAGGAGGGGGATTTATCCCCCCTGTGAAGCTGGGGAGTGGGGCCAGGACTGTCCCACGAGCTGCAAGGTCCTGTTAACCCTTCAGCTGCCACCATCTCAGCACTGCCTGCAGCAGGGCAGAGCTCCTGGCCAGGTTTGGGAGGGTCTTGTCTGGGGCAAAGCCAGCAGAGCAGACAGCCCCCCTGCCAACCTCTGCTGGAGAATTCACTTCAGGGCCACCCGAGTCAGGACGAGGCAAGCTGGCCTGCCCAGAGGGGCTTTGGAGGAAGGTTTTTGGGGTTTTTAATAGTGGAAGTCATACCCTCATCCCTCCCCTGTCCTCTCAGCTGCACACCCCCCGGGTGAGTGCTGGAGAAAAGAGGTTTGGGGCTAAAAAAATCCCATGCCCCAGTAAATAACCCCCCAGTGCCCATCACCACAGGCTTCCTCAGCACTGCCCAGCCCCACTCTCCAGGCAGCACAGGGTGAGGTTTGGCCCTTGCTGCAAACTCTGGGTGATGAATTGCTCCTGAATCACCTTCTCCAGGGCCAGGCCAGGCCTGGGGGGAGCGTTGTGCCCCCTAAGCCCATTTTGATGCCTCTCCCTCTGCAGCTCATCGAGCTCACACGGCCGGTCGATGCCCACCTAGAGCACGTGGAGTTCCAGGCTCTGCTCCAGAGGCTCAGCCCCCACCTCATCCTGCACATCTTCTCCTCGGCCGTCTTGGAGCGCCGGCTCATTTTCCTGGCAGAGGAGCTGAGGTGAGTTTATTTTAAAAGAAACCAAACCA
This sequence comes from Merops nubicus, assembly GCF_000691845.1. Classification (NCBI taxonomy): domain Eukaryota; kingdom Metazoa; phylum Chordata; class Aves; order Coraciiformes; family Meropidae; genus Merops; species Merops nubicus. The sequence continues at coordinate 2,868 of NW_008631609.1, forward strand.
AAAAAAAACCCTTTGAAGGAGCACAGGACGCAGCTGAGCTCGGGGTGGGATGTCCCCTCCTGGGCACTGGAGTTCCCTTCCCTCGTGCAAGGGGTCCTTGGACAAGCCCTCAGGGTGGCTCCTGGTCCCCCAGCGTCCTGTCGCAGTGCATCCACGCCGTGGCTGCTCTCCTCTACCCCTTCACCTGGGCTCACACCTACATCCCCGTGGTCCCCGAGTGCCTGCTCGACACCGTCTGCTGCCCCACGCCCTTCATGGTTGGCATCCAGAGGAGGCACCTGGCCCGGGTCCTGGACCAGCCCATGGAGGAGGTATTTCACCCGGGCAGGGGAAGGCCTCCGGATGGAGCCCCGGGTTTGGGTTGGCTCCAGGGTTGGGGGGTCTGGTCGTGGCCTTTTCCCATCCAATGAGCCTGGAGATTGGGGCTTCTTGCACAGCCCCTTCTGTTGGCCGCTGGGGCAACACCTCCTTCTGCCCCAGCACCCACAGCCCTGACCCTGGGGGCTCAGGGGGCTGCTCTTGCCATCACCCCAACCTTGCAGAAGCAAAGAAAAACTGCATGGGGACAAGCCCCCGAGTTTGCCACCAACACAGTCCCTGGGGGGGAGGCGTTGGTCACCCAGCCCAGGTCCCTCCAGCAGAGAGGGACCAGTCCCTCTCCTGCCACCCTCGTGGGCTGCAGACACGGTGCTCTGATCCCAAAATGGGTGGGACAAAGCCCAGCTACCTTGGTGGAGCTGCAGCTGGTTGCTCTCTGCTCTCTTCCAGGCTCTGATCGTGGATCTCTGTGAAGGGAAGATCATCCGGGCGGTAGGGTCCCCCACAAGCAGGGGGTGGGGCTGGGGGTGGGCTCCCCTGGCCCAGGTAGCCCCAGGAAGGGTCCTTCTTGCCCTTGATGCCTGGCAGCTTTCACAGAGGCACCTCAGCATCACCCATCCAAGGGGGGGGGTTGTCCCACGAGGGGAATGTCTCCAGCCACCACATCAGTCTTGTGAGCTGGAGCAGCAGGGTCTGTTTTGGGCAGCCCACCCCCAGCATGACTGCAAATGATCATTAATTAATGAGCTCTGCAGAAGCTCCACTGATGGGCTGCACTGACCAGAGACATCTGAGCTGGGTTCCCACCAGTGCTGGCTGCTTCATGACCCCCTTGCCTTCCAGGTGGGGGACGAGGAGGAGATCTTGCCCATCAAGCTGCAGAATGAGATGCTGGCATCTCTGAGCAGGCACAACAACAACAACAACGTACACAGTGAGGACATCTCCTTCTACAGAGTAAAACGTGTGAAGCTGCTCTCTGCAGATGGCCAGAGTCCTCAGTGGAATGATTTTCCCAAAGGGACCTGGCCTGGGATGTTTCTGCCCCAATTTGCAAGAAGATGCAGCCACAGGAGGGAAATCCCTTGGCCTTTGCCCTGTCCTATGAAACGGGAGAGGAGGAACAGCTAATTCTGCTGAAAAACACCCCAGGTTTTGCCAATCTTTGGCCCACAAAGGTGCCACCACCCTGGAAAGCAAATGTAGCCTGGGCTCCCCCAGAAAAATTAGTCTGGTCTTGGTTTACTGGCAGAGGGAGGTTTTAAGGAAAGAGTCTCTTGGGATGCAGACTGTGAAGCAGTCAGGTTCTAAGGAGGTTATGAGCCCATCCTTTCTGTGGCCAGAGGTCCCATAGAATCATTTGGGTTGGAAAAGAACTTTCAGGTCATCAACTCCAACCCTTCCCCAGCACTGCCAGGTCCCCACTGCCCCGTGTCCCTCACCCCACATCTCCACGGCTTGGAAACCCCTCCAGGGGTGGGGACTCCACCACTGCCCTGGGCAGCCTGGCACAGCCCTGGGCAACCCTCCAGGGCAAGAAATTGTTCCTCAGGGACAACTGAAACCTCCCCTGGGGCAACTTGAGGCTGTTTCCTCTTGTCCTGTCCCTTGTTCCTTGGGAGCAGAGCCCGACCCCCCCTGGCTCCAGGCTCCTGTCAGGAGCTGTGCAGAGCCAGAAGGTCTCCCCTGAGCCTCCTTTGCTCC
>NW_008631609.1:5098-18582 GCF_000691845.1 Merops nubicus
CTCCCCTCTCATGCTGTGTCCTCTTCCAGCAGCCGAGCAGGTGAACGTGCTCATCTCAGAGGCCTTTGTGCAGTTCTTTGTCCGGCTGGTGGGTCACTACGCCTCCCACATCAAGTGGAGTAAGAATGGCTCAGGGACCTTCCAGGAACGAGCCTTCTGCAAGGCCATCCCCTCCAAGAGCAGCCGCAGGTTCGTGAAGAAGTTTGTGAAGACCAACATGTTCTCCCTGTTCATGGAGGAAGCTGAGAAGAGCAGGATGCCCCAGGAAGGTAAACGGCGAGTTGGTGAAGGGGAAGAGATGCCCCAGAGGTGCCCCAGAGGTGCCCCAGAGGCTGAGGATGCCCAGGGCAGCCAGCAGCTCCCGTGTGCTTCACCAGCTGCATTTCTCTGCCAAACAAGCCAAAAAAAACCCCCCAAACCACCACCTCCCTGGCTCATTTCAGCTCTTGCTGCTTGCCTGGGGACTGGGCAGGCTCTGCTGGGAGCTCGGTGTGGAAGCAAAAGTGCCAGGAGCAACACAAATATTTGGCTTGGTGGCAGGCAGGAGCCGGGGGGGGGCTTCTCCCGCCCTGACTCCTCCCTGCTGCCTGCCCCACGCACACCCGGGGTGCCAGCCTTGGTCCTTCCCCCTTCCTGGGCACCCCCAGGGCACTGGGCAGAGCTGACCCCCCTCCCAGCCTGGGACGAGGACAGGCAGGGCTGGTGGAGGCTGCAGAAGCCACCCAGAACATCTCTGGGTGGTCGGAGACACCCCAGCGTGGGGCTGAGCACCCCCAAGGTCTTGCTGTGCTGGGGGAGAGTGGAGAGGCTGCTGCTGCCCTTGTGCTCCATCAGCCACGTGCTGGTGGCACCAGCCCAGCTCCCCCATTTCACCCCCAGTCTGTGCCACCTTTTTGGCTGTTCCCACTCCCAGGGGCTCCCCCTTCCTTGTGGGTTGGAGGGGAAACAAAAAAGCTCAACAGGGGCAAAGGTGGGGGTTCAAATCTTACCCTAACCCAGCACGATGGAGCCCAGCGGGGGTGGGTGAGAGGGATGGGTGGGACCACAACCTCCCCAACCTCACCTGGGTCCTCTCCTGGGTGGAATCATCCACAACCCAGCACGGTTTGGCTCCAAGGGGGCACCCAGGAATTGGGCTGTGCCCCCCTCTGTCCCCTCCACTTCACCAACCACCTTTTCTCACCCACAGCCTATTTCCAGAAGAAAATAGCAGAGTACCACGAGCAGAAGAAGCACCGAAGGGCCTCCTGAGGGAGCAGGGCTGGGTGCCAGCAGCACCACGCTGCCCAGACTCCACACGTGCCCCGGCCAAGGGCAGAGCACTCTGCACCCTGCTGGATCTGGCCCCTGGTTCCCACCCAGCCGTGCCTCTGGAGCTGCGTGGGCAGCACTGAACACCAGTTTCTACCCTTCCTTTTTTTCCTCAGGGCATCGTTGCACTGGAAAACTCTTTTGCACAGAGCTAGCAGCAGGCTGGGATTTCTTTTCCAGTCTTGCTGGCAACAGGGACAAACTGTGACATAAGGTGCTGGCCCTGCACAGAGTCTTTGGCCCCATCAGGACCTCAGGCAGGGAGGGAGGGAAGTGGGGCAGAGGGCTGCAGGACAGCAAAGGTTGTAGAGTGATTGCTAGAGGTAAAATAAAAAAAGGATGAGTAGTTAGAGAATCGTTAGAGGGGAAAAAAAAAGATGAGTAGTTAGAGAACAAAAAAATATGAGTAGCTAGAGAATTGTTAGAGGGGAAAAAAAAAAGATGAGTAGCTAGAGAATTTTTAGAGGAAATAAAAAGATGAGTAGCTAGAGGGTTGTTAGAGGAAATAAAAGGATGAGTAGTTTTCTAATTAAAACAGACTTAGGTTTTGAAAATCAGGTTTTGAGTAAGGTTCCAGGGTTTCTGTTATCAACCACCATCTCACTTGCTGTTCTGTCATGAGGAGCTCGTGGTTAAACTCCAGCAGGAACAGTCACGGTGGGTTTCAGAGGTTCCCTCCAGAGCTTCTCTGGTACCACTCAGAGCCTGTTTTAGGTCTATAAAGAATGAAAAATATTCTTTTCCAAGGGGTTATTTATTTGTGCTGCAGGCAAACCGTGAAGGCCCCAGGGCTGTGGTTTGCAGGGGGTGGAAAGGGCTGATCAACAGCTTGGGGTAGGGAGGAAGTTTTTGTTAAATCCTGTAGTAAAACGTGTCACCAACCTTGTTTCTGGGTTTGCTGCCAACTTCTTTTGAATCCTGGCAGCTCATTGAAGAGCTGTCGCCGAAATGTGTTGTCTGCAGTAGATTTAAAGCTGAATTCTGGTTGGGGGGACAAGATTTGTTAGGAAAAAAAGGGGGTTTGGGGCGCTGTGGGTGTCTACAGGTCCCCACTCGTGGGCAGAGAGAGTGTTACAGGTTTAACTACAGGAAATTAAAGGTTAATGTTCTTTTTCTGTGTCGTTTTTCACTGAAAAATGTTCACCTGCCAGCAGCAGGTTGTGTGTGTGGAACATCAGGGGCACCTATCAAGATGGAAAGACCACTTGCCTCCCCCTTCTCCTGCCTGTTCATGACTGTTTTGAGAAGCTCACAGAATCATTTAGGTTGGAAAAGACCTGTAAGATCATCAACTCCAGCATTAATTCCTGTCAGAGGAAGATGCAACAGAAGGATTTATTCCTTAGCTGCTGGAAACAGATAAACAAAACCAGATCCTTAAATTAAAAAAAATGCTGTTCAGATGTAATCAGTGCTACAGATGTCAGCAAGGGCTCACTACAGGGAGTTAAAAGGGCTGGTGCTACAAAGAATAGGTTGAGATGGGATGTTAAAGTGACTTAAAGCACCTTTTCTTTGAGTATTGCTGTGGAAAAAGGGATCTAGATCCATTCCCTTTGGGGAAAATCCTTTGGGAAGCCCATCAGCTCTTGGCTCAGCTCCTTGGTTGGCCACAGGATGACAGAAGGAACTGGTAAAGAGTAACAGGAGCAACTTTTCTGGCAGTAACTTGTCTCCCCCCCACCATCTTCAGAACTACAGGTGGTAGCTGAAGATGCTGGAAAGAAAACAAGCCCATTGGCACAAGCTACCCCAGGACCCCCAGGTCTCTCCCCCCACTCTTCTCACACCTTTTCCCTTTCTTCCTGACCTCTCTGTCCTCGTTTCCCAAGCCTGTGTGACTGATCTCATCCCTGAGCAGCAGCTTTTAAGGTTTTCTGGAGCTGGCTTGGCCTGAACATTAAAAAGCAGCTTGATATTGTCATGCTTGCTCACTCCCCCAACCAGAGCAGCCTGGCAAGAGCTTCCCTGTAACACCAGGAGGGACAGACTGTGTTTGGCACGAAGGATCCACGTCCCTGTGACCAACCCAGGTCAACAAATCACAGAGACACCCTGCTGAAAGGGCAGCTGCTGAATGAATCCTCAGTTTGCTGCTCTGAGCTCAGTCTGCTTCTCTTCAACCACCTGCTTGTGAACTCAGCTGCTGTTTGCTGGGAGCCTGGACACTTCCAGCATCTCAGCAAAACTCCCAGCACACTTTTAAACCCTTCCTCCTGCTCAAGGCTTGCCTAACACTTGATCTAAGACCACAAGGCTAAATCAAACAGGGCCAAGAAATGTTTGCCCTGAACTGGAAAGCTCTCATTTATTCTGCTAAATTGTTCACATAGTTCCCAGCAGAGCAGGAGCCAACTTCACCCTCCTACAAACAACTGGAGGCAGCTCAGGCTCTGCTCCCAGCTCGGGGTTCAGCTCCTGCCACGTGGTTGCCCTGCTTGGAAGATAAGTTTCCCCGTGGTGGCATCTGTGCCCCTCTGCCAGCTGGCCTGGCTGCCAGCAAACAGTCCTGGGGGTATTGAACCTCCCAGCACCAGCACGAGCTGATTGCTGAGAGCTTCAGGTCACCCCAGTGACAGACACAGCTCCTGCCTCCCATCACTTCCCACCCGCTTCAACCTCCAAAAAGTTGTGCAGCCTCCACCTCCTGCTCGCTGGAAATGATTCAGCTTCTCTGCAGCTATTAAAAGCTACCAGCATGAAACAAAACTGCCCCTCAGATGGAACAGAAAGAGGGCAGGAGGTGCCACGACCTGTCCCTCTGCTCTCAGGGCTCTCTCAGGTCTCCAGCCAGCGTTGTCATCGAGGAGGGCCAGGGGGGAGGTTCATTTCTTCTACTTACTACAGGCACTTACACAACATGTAGGTCCTCAGCAACCCCTCCTGCAGCCTGGATCCCCAGCACTCACTCCCCTGAGGATGCTGAAGCTTTAGCAGGGTAGAGATGAGATTTTTTTTTTCCTGGCTGGCTGAACACAGAGCAGCCAAAGTTCCAGGAAAGGAGAAGCTGAGGAAAAGATGCCCCATCCCATTCCCTGAACATCAACAGGCTTCAGCTTAGACACGTTCCATAAATGAAAGTTTGGTCCTAGACATCCCTTTAAAGACTTAACTCCTTCACCAGCCTCAAGTATCAGTGAGGAATTATTCACAGCAGCTTGATTCTGAACCCCCTGCATGATTTCCTCACCCTCACCTCTGCTAAACCAGGGAGGGACTTTCCAAGGAACCGAGTTTTGCACCCACTTCATGCTGCCAAAAACCAGCACCCAGCTGAGTATGGTTAAAACTGAACCAATTCTCCAAATCCCTGCTGTACCTAAAGCTGTGACACCAGAGACAGCTGCCCCCTGGCACACTGGGGACACCCCTGGTAGAGACATGGGGACTGGGACACTTCCAGGAGCTGGGCACGGTCAGGATGTAGGAACCAAAGTCTCCCTCAGCCTCAGAGGGACCCCCAGGGCCAGGTCCCCAAAGGGCCCCAGCTGCATGTGCCCCTGAGTTCAGGAAGATGTGGGGAAGCCCACAGCAGTTTCATCCTGAGGCTGTTCCTCCTCTCTCCCCTGCCCCAGCCCCAAGGCAGGACCTCCAACTCACTTCTTGAAGTGGCACCACCCTCCAGGAAGGAACCCAAACTCTTCCACTCAGAGAATCATAGAATCACAGAATTGTTTTGGTTGGAAAAGACCTTTAAGGAGATGGAGTCCAACCATCCCCCAGCACTGCCAGGTCCCCACTGCCCCGTGTCCCTCACCCCACAGCTCCACGGCTTGGAAACCCCTCCAGGGGTGGGGACACCACCACTGCCCTGGGCAGCCTGGCACAGCCCTGGGCAACCCTCCAGGGCAAGAAATTGTTCCTCAGGGACAACTGAAACCTCCCCTGGGGCAACTTGAGGCCCTTTCCTCTTGTCCTGTCCCTTGTCCCTTGGGAGCAGAGCCCGACCCCCCCCTGGCTCCAGGCTCCTGTCAGGGAGTTGCAGACAGCACATCCATGCACCAAGTGCTTGGCTGGAGAAGCATCTCAGTTCTACTTCCTGCAGCATCTCAAGCAGGAGCCAGCCCCAGATCATAGAATAGGTCAGAAGGAACCTTAAAGACCTTCCAACCTATTCTAGCTCAACCCCCCAGCTGCCATGGGCAGGGACCCCTCCCATTAGAGCAGGTTCCTCAAAGCCCCATGCAGCCTGGCAATGAACACCTCCAGGAGCAGGACACCCACAGCTGCTCTGCTGTCTCACCACCCTCACAGTGAGGAAATTCTTTCCTCAGAGCCAAACACTTCAGCAACCACCTTTCACCCACCCTCATCCTGTGTCCTTCTCCAGCCCAAGCAGTCCTGTGTCTCAGCAAGGACACTTCAGGAGCCTGGCCCCAGAGCCTGACTCTGGGTCGTGTCCCAGAGAGGTTGGAAGAAGGGTTTAAAAGCTGCTCTCCCCTCACTGGAGGAACTGAACTTTCTCTCCACTTCCCCAGCAGTTTCTAACCACCAGAGCATCACAGGAAATTCGTGTCACCGCTGCCTGTGGCCACGTGTGGGTCTGATTTATTGTTGCTGAGGGTTTTTTGGGTTGTTTTTATAGCAAGCTGGGCTTAATTCCTTCAAAGAACAGCCACGTGCAGTTGTCTTCGGGTACTGCTGTGGCTCTGGGTTCCCACTAGACAGAGGCATTTCCTTACCCCCTTGAGCTGCCTGATGGTCAGAGGAGCAGGTCTGGAGTCTCCAGGCTCCTGCCACCCCCCACCAGCTGTCCCTGGAGCAGGTCCCTCACAGCCATGGCTGATCCTGTGCTGCTCTGCACAGCAAACCTGAGCCCTTTGTTCAGGCTCTGAAGTTCCCCTCAAGGCACACATTGAATCACTTCACTATCAGGCAATTAAACCCTCCATTAAATCCAATTTAACCTCCCTGATGCAGTTTGCCACATTTAAAATGGTTTTAAAACAATACCCCACCCCAAACTTACTGCCCTGTGTGGCAGAGAAAGCTCCTGGAGATCCTGGGATGACAAGATACACAGGAAGCATTAGAAAATTGCTTTTAAATCCCAGGCAGGAGTGTACTGGGTAAGTCTAAGGAGGACAGAGCAACACACACATCTGAAGCCAACTGTTGCTCTCAGAATTCTTATTTATTAAGAGCAGAAAGGAAGTTTTGCTTGTTTTGTACATAAAAAAGTAAACAGTAAAATCTTTTTTTTTTTTTATACTCTTTCCACTGAAGAAAATCAAGAAATAAGTTTTTTTCTTTTTAGATAATGTTTATTTAAAAAAATAAAATTAATTGACAAAGATACCACACTATTTTGCATGCTGGTCACCCCTTCCCCCTCACCCTGTTCAAGCCATTATTCCTCAGCAAGGAATTGCTCTGATCAGCAATGCAGAAGCAAAAGAACCACACCAGCCTGGACTCCAACCCTGCTTCAGCCACACAAGCTAGTGAGATATCTCTGGTTTTACCAGCTCAGGTCTTTAGTAAATAAATTTCAAGTGGACACTAAACAAGGATTTCACTAAGAGATGATGAAATATTAAAATTAAAAGCAAGTTGTATTGCAGCTGTAATTATACTACATTAGAAACTTCAGTTGTTGGGGGATCCATTCACCATAGATGGGTTATTTTGTAATCAAGGGAATTACAAAGACAGAGTTCCTCCCTGCATGCTTCCCAGGCCTTCAACCAACAGAGTTGACTACATGTAGAGTTGACTACTGTGCACTTGGAATCCACTCCCTCAGGCAGGAGACTAGTTAAGGAGTGTTACTGATAAAGAAGAGAAGTTATATGACATTGATTATTATAAATTACTTGGTTCTTAATCTGCTTTTTGCCTTAGTCTCCTACTTCTCACCACATCCATTCATGTAGAAAACCAACTCTCTTGTGTTTCTCCACACGGTGACTCCCCAGTTCACTAATGGTGATTAGAATGCATGGAGGAGGAGGAGGAGGAGGACTTGATTCTGAACACGTGGATGTGCAGATGGGCAGCAATCTGATTGCACACACTGACACAGTATCGAAGCAAATCAAAGAGAGAAAGGATCTGCCAAGGGAAAGAAATGACACATTTAGATCTGTTTCCATAGGGGGTCCCACCAGGGTGGAACATCACATTGCCTGGTTCAGATTAAAAGCACTGGGGTTGGCTTTTCATGAATTAAATCTCCAGTTGTGGGAATCCATCAGTGAGGAGTTCCTGGTCATGTTGGGCTTTCTTCCAGCTTTGTAAGAACAGGCTCTGAATTCTAGCTACAGAGATCCTGTGGGATGCTCCATGCAGTGCTGATAACCATGCAGAAATCACCCATTTTATTCCAAGGCTGGCAGTGTTTTGGTAGGTAATACTTGAGTGCTTGATAAGCACGTGTGAGTTTAACTGAAGATATTTTTCCTCCTGGGTGCTGCTGCTGCTACTGGGACACTTTCCAGAGCTCAAGGCACAGCCAAGCTCCACTTGCACTGCACCCAAACACCCTCCTCACCACCAAGGCATCAACACATCTTCAAAATAAGCTGTTCTAAGCTTTTAAAGCAACGTGGCAAATATCCAAACAGTTTAAACTTCCCAGGGGAGTCAGCCAGGCTCGACCAACACCAACACCACCCCTGGGAGCACAGGAATGTTCATGAGGGTCCCCAGTGTACTCACCAGGGCAATCCAGAGCACAATATACTCGTCGATAAAGCTGTTAAAATACTGGTCCAGGAACAGCAGTGCTGGGCCTATGAAAGCTGTGTCATACAGGTGCATCTCACTCTTGGTCATGTGTGCAACCTACATTAAGAAAACAGGAAGTTTAAGACATAAACACACAGCAGCCAAGGGTGAGTGATTTCAGAATGCATAAAGCCAAAAAAGTCACAGTTCAAGCTGTAGCCAGGACTTCAGCAGCATTAGCTGCTTTCCCCATGGAAGTCTGCAGCTATGCTTCTCTGCAAACCAGGCATCTTGGAGCTTTTACTAGAGCAAGAAATGTAGCAACAGGAAAAAACAAAACACCCTAACATTTTCCAGCCTATAAACTCTTCCTCCTGGCAGAAACAAAATGGTAAAATAGAAGCAGATTGGTAACTTTTAAGGTTTAGTTGAGCCCAGAAACAAAGCTGGTAGAACTTCAGAAGTGAGAGACACTTGGTGCTCCTCTCCCTCCACCCATCTGTCCCCATGCCACAGGGATCACCCTCTCTGGTTACAGTTTGATTGTGTGGTTGTGTGTGACTGTCCCACCCATGCCCACAGGCTGCCCTACACCACGACCCCACTTCTAGCAGCTCCTCTCCTGAAAGCAGTGACATCAGTTCCCTGGTAATAATTTTAACCACTATTTCTCTCCAACTGTTGAAGTTAAGCCCTGAGAAGCCATTCCAAACCTCAGCACCTCTGTCACCTTCTCTCCTCCTCCCAAACCTCCCTCCCCTCTGCAGGTGCCTCTGAGGAGGGTCTGAGGCACCTCTGCTCCTCCATCACCCATCACACACGTGCAGAAGTGTGAGCAAACAGCTGGGAAAGAGGAAGGAACAAAACTAGGGTCTGAGGCACCTCTGCTCCTGCCCAGCCCATCACACACGTGCAGAAGTGTGAGCAAACAGCTGGGAAAGAGGAACAGAACTCAGGCAGCTGCAAGCTGTATGGCACTGACTGTGTGACCATGGCATGAGTCTGAGGTTTAACCAACCCCTTCCAGACAGAAGAAAGGCTCTGCTGCACCTCCAAGCTACTTAAAGTAAAGCATGAGTATCAATTCAGTACAGAGAGATGCAAGAGAGTCAGAGCAACTTCAAATCTACAGAGTTTTACTACAGTAAGAAGGAACTCGAAGGTGCTGGTGCACTTACCACGAGTTTATTTGTTATCTTGGCAGACACAAAGCCAAAAGTAAGGATGTACAAGCAGGGGTGCCTTTCAAAGAGCTGCACAGCAGACTTCTTGTAGATCATGGCAGCCAAGGCGATCACGGAGCCGATGTGAAGGAAAGGGGAGAGGACACTGGTTCCCTGCAGCAAGAGAAAGTCCCAGGGTTAGGTGAACAAACTGCATGGTGCAGAGAAACCTGGATAAGCCAAACCCACGGGGCATGCAATGGGTGGCCTCTAACTGAAATCACAGCAGAACACCTCTTTCTGAACACTGGCACTAACAGGAACAAAGTGTGGTGGAACTGGAGGGAGCAACAGCTGAGAACGTGGTTGAACTTTTCCTGTGCTGGGGAAGAAAAGGTTTTAGGCAGGAAGAAGTGTCAAGTTCTGACAATGGTCACACACAGGCAGCAGCTCACAGAAGACAATGCTGCTATTGCTTTTTCTGTGCCAGCCAGGAGGCCTCAAACCAGCCTTCCAGGTAGCAGTTGTTAGGCTGGTATGGAAATGCTTGTTGGAAAACTCCCAGGGCTCTAGAATCAGTCACCACCTTCCCTGGAACAGAAGGTGGTTGTGCAGATAACTCCACCTATACTTCACTGCTGAAATGAATACTACAGACCTTCCACAAGGGTCAAAACCATAACCAGTCTGCCTGGTAAACTTCCTCCTGAATAGATTTTAGCATTGGACTTCTCAGTTAACTCTTTGGGGAGGGTGTGTCTATTTGCATAACCTGTTTTAATTAATTCAAAAGCAAATGTTAAAGTACCATAAGCACTTCTAACCACTCAAATTTGAAAGCTTTTGAGTCTTAAAGGTATTATCCTCATGCAGACAACATTATCTTGCTCTTCCCAAGCCAGCAAGGAACTAAAAGGAAAATATTTCACACGTAGGAGGTTATTATGTTAACTAAAAACTACAGACATGGCTGAAAGTATGCTGAAGAGTAACCAGCAGAACAAAGTACTTACTGCTATAGTGGATCCATTTTTGCCAACTCCCCCCGTGAAGATCACACCAAAGTAGTTTGTACAGGAGAAAATAGTTCCTGCAACCGTGCAGAGAGCTGGGAAGATTTTCACCTGAATATTCAGTATTGGGATCTTAATGGAAGAGAGACCAGAAGTTAAGATATGCACAAGCTCCCTAAAATTTGGCTTAATACTTGGGGTACACTCAAACACTCCACTTTCCAACACTCTTCTTCCTCTGCCATACAGAGATTTCAATCTCCACAAGGTAGAGAGAAATTTGTATTTTTCCAATAATCCAAGCTTCCCATAAAGCTGGACTCCAGTGCCCAGAGAAGAGCCATCCAAAGCAGAGAAGTGGACAGAAAGAACTGGCCAGCTAAACCACCCAGCCATCACATGGAAGAGAAATGGATCACTCATCTTCTCTGAAGCTGGTTTAAAACTCACTTGGGCTGCAGCTCAAGATCCAACTGGGAAAAGCAAGAGCCATTAAAGCAAAGGCCCTTAAGAAACTGGATATTACCTTACAGGCAAGGCACAGGAAAAATCAGCTCAGAAGGTGAGCCCTGAAGGGCAAGTGAAGAGGTTGCTAAAGAAGTGGAAAGATGAGCACAGGCAGCTTTGAAAGGAAGGCAGAAATTTTCTTCATTTTTTAACAGTGGTGTTTCAAGCAGAACAGGAGAAACTAGAGTGAAGGAGTTCCAAATAAACCACAGGAAATGTGTTATGAAAGCAAGTGCTTAGACCTACCCAAAGCTTCCCAACTTGATACAGCTACTAAAAACCTTACAGCATCACTGAATTGCTTGGCTTGGATGAAACCTTTAAACGGACTGAGCCCAAATGTTCCCCCATCCCTGCCAGGTCCCCACTGCCCCGTGTCCCTCACCCCACATCTCCACGGCTTGGGAACCCCTCCAGGGATGGGGACTCCACCACTGCCCTGGGCAGCCTGGCACAGCCCTGGGCAACCCTCCAGGGCAAGAAATTGTTCCTCAGGGACAACTGAAACCTCCCCTGGGGCAACTTGAGGCTGTTTCCTCTTGTCCTGTCTTCACAGGTTCTTAATTCAGGAAGAACTGAGTAACTACACTTGGCTCCCCAACAGCCAGCAACACACAGAAGCCCAAAAGGGAGCAAGCTGTTTGTTTTTCTCCAGTGACACTCAGTGCAGCTTTCAGCAGATCATTAGTTTTCTATGACATGCTACAACTTGATCTCTCAATCTTTCCAAGGCACAGTGAAGAGGCAGCAGGAGCTTTAACTCCTCATGCTTTGCTCTTGGGCTGCCTGCTGAGAAGCACCCAGACCACCTTCCTCCAAATCACTGCCCTGCAGGCTTCTGGCCAGCTGACATTGCTTTATGACATTCAAATATCTTTTTCCCTGGTACAGGCTGCAGTTTTATGTTAAAAAAAAACATTTTCTGAGAGATAGTAAGGAAAGAATGGTGACAAGTATCCAGAAGGCAAACCTTGCCACAGCCTGGAGTGCCATCTGTAATCACTCATCAGCATCACCAGGCACAGGATTCCTGGAGCTCTCTCCTCAGTCTGATAAGAAGGGACCTGTGCTGCCCCCTCTGCTTCCATCCTTTGGTATTTAAAGAACAGGGTGAATTTGCTCTTCTACAGGAAGAGGAAAACAATTGCAAGCTTCATACAGGAGTCAACAGACATTAAGCTTGACATTTCCCAAAGACAAGGGGAGCGTGCTGGAAAACACACCCCATGAACTCCCAGCTCCTACCAATTAAATCATAGAATGGTTTGAATTGGAAGGGACCTTAAAGATCACCTCATTCCAACCCCCCTACCATGGGCAGGGACATCTCCCACTAGAGCAGGTTACTCAAAGCCCCATCCAGCCTGGGCTTCAACACTTGTAGGGCTGGAGCATCCACAGCTTCCCTGGGCAACCTGTTCCAGTGTCTCACCACCCTCAGAGTGAAAAACTTCTTCCTAATTTCTAACCTAGATCTTCCCTCTTCATTTGAGGCCATTAACCCTCATCCTATCACTTACATGGGCCTGCAGAAGTCCTTCCCCAGATATCCTGTAGGCCTCCTTCAGATCCTGGAAGGCCACGACACATCCAGGAATGATGCTCAGGGAAGGCAGAAGGATGAGACCACACTGGTAGAACAGCTCGTTTGGCCAGCTATGCTTTATTAACACTCCCCTTTCTGCTTCCCCCAATAGCTGCATTATTCAGGTATTAGGCTGCACTTAGCTGGCAGAAATAATGGGAAAGAAAGCTATGTACAGAAATCTGGCAGAGGAAAGTCAGGGGATGGGTACAAAAGGGCAGCACCTCCTAAATTGCTTTCCATAGCAAAGAGAAGCAGCAAAGGGAAGCAAAGAGCAAAAGGGAGAAAGAAATGTGAGTAAATGGAGAGAGGGAGTTGTGCTCAGATATATTCCTGCAGAACAGCAGCACAGCCTCTGACTTTTCAAATAAGAGGCCACTAGAAGACAAGCCCCAAGACCTCCTGGTCTGGCTGCAGTGCTGGTCACTGCAGAGCTTTCAGCAGCAGCAGAAACTCCCAAGGCTAGGTCCATAATGCAGAGGAGGATCACAAGCCAACTCTTTTGCAGGTAAATTACATTCTCAAACCCTTGGAAGGTGATTACAAGAGAACAGCCACACCACACAAAGCTGCTGAATGCAGATTCCAGATTCTGTCTGGGAAAAACCCTGTGCATGGTAACAAAAACAAGTGGCAGCAGGCAAAGGATGGATTAATGTCTGCTTGCCAGAGCATGGATTGAAAGCAAGGCCAGGATCATTTGCCAGAAAACTAATGTCAGGCCTCCAGACTAGATGTCATCAGAGCTACGTGCAGCAGGAAGTGAAAAAAACAAATATATGTATATAAAATCTGTTGACTCCTGTATAAAATCAGGAAACAGTCAGGAACAGAGCACAGCTAAGAAGCAGCAGTGAGGGGGGAACAAGAGACTAAGAATCCCTAAGCAGACCCAGAGGCACTGCCTGCAGAAGCCCTCCCTGGCCACAGGCACCACAGCCAGCTGGGCACCTCCTGGCACCCCAGAGCCCCCCCCAGAGCTGCACGTCCATACTCTGCAGCCACATCTGCAGGAGGAACAACTCCCAGCAGATCAAAACCCAGCTGCCTTCAGGTCCAGGAGGTGGTTTTGCTTTCTGTTCATGAGGTGTTTATGCTTTTAAAGACCACGCTGTGGAACGAAACTCAGTGTTTGGAGCACTCTTCTCCCTTCAGACAGGAAGGGGCTCTGCAGAAGCAGAGCAGCTGCACCTCACCCTGCTGCCTTTCCTCACGTCTTCCACGCGAGGATTCCTG
>NW_008631609.1:18604-21610 GCF_000691845.1 Merops nubicus
TCCTGGTGCAGGCACCCTCCCCATCCACCCAAAACCCCTGAGGAGTTCCAGGAGCTTTGCAGAGCAGCATTTTAACAGGTTTTAAAGAGAGCCTAAGCTGGCAGGAAGGACAGGAGCAGTACAGGCACCTCCCTGTTCCACAGAAAGAGAGAAAGCCAAGGAAAGCAAGGATTGACAAAACACACAGCTCTGCATTCTGCCCAGTCAGACTGGTTTGCTTCTCACAGGTTAGCAGGAGAAAGTGGAATGTTTGAGTATACAACCACAGTTTAGTCCATTATTTTTCCCCCCTTTACAGAAATTAAAAAAGTCAAATCATCAATTTTGCTGTCACAAAACACAAAAGGACTGGGGAGGGTAAGGAAGGGCTGGGTGACATATTTTACTCTGCAAGTAGTAAATAACATTCATCTCTACATAAAATCTCACAAGTTGAACAAAAAAAAAGGAAAATTCCTCATTGTCACAGGAAAATCTGATCAGGTTTCTTCACTGGAGAAATGTCTCCATTCATCCAACATCAGATTTTAAAATAGTTTAATCTTTTGGGAGCTGATGCAGCCAAATGCTGCTGTGACCCAGGGCTTCTAAAAGAGATCAAGATTTTGCCAAAAGGGTTATTTAACACATTAAAGGAGTTTCAAAGCTATTTAAATCACACAATCAATTTCTAAGCTCACATCAACATTGTCTTGTGCTGA
This sequence comes from Merops nubicus, assembly GCF_000691845.1. Classification (NCBI taxonomy): domain Eukaryota; kingdom Metazoa; phylum Chordata; class Aves; order Coraciiformes; family Meropidae; genus Merops; species Merops nubicus. Next base: position 19,306 of record NW_008631609.1, read on the forward strand.
ATTGTGCCAGAGGTTGCTGTGGCAGCATTTTTTTTCCCCCATTTTTATAAAGAGAGGAAGAGAACTGAGAACATGAATTGGGAAATCCCTGTTTGGAACACAGAACAGCAGCTGCATGGGGACAATGACCACATGAACCTCTGGAAAAAGTCTGGCACCAACCAGTCAACTTGTGGCCTCTTTTCAGGCCATTCCATCCAGACTCATTCTCTTGAGATGGTATTTACTTTGCAGTTTACATCATTAATTGGGGGGGAGTGGTTTATTTTAAGCCTGCAAGCACACGTAGCAAGGCTGGGGTAGCCAGAATTAGCTCCTTTTTTCTAGATATTCTCCAAAACATTAAAAGGCTCATTTCTCTATTTATATGAAGCAGATTAGAAATTAATCAATTACATTTCAGTAATTTTTTGACCATCTCTTGGTTTTATTGGAAAGCAAGGTTTCTTTTTCCAGCCTAAGAACTGTGTTTATCAAACACACAAAAGATCAATCTTCTGGAAGAAAAACCTTCTAGGAAATCACTGCTTTAGGTGCTATTTCCAGATTATTCTTTTTTTTTTAGTTTATGTATGCACTCTCCTCTGGACAATGCCATTTTGACAGCCCAGTATGGCTCCAGTAATGGAAATATAAAGTCAACTGGTGACAGCCCATAATGGGGTCCATACAGATCCACCTGCAGGATCTATACACAGCAAGCCCATGACAGTCATTTGCTTAATTAGAATGATCTTTGCTTAAAAAAAAAGTGATAATTACTCCCCCTCCCCACACAGATAAAAGTTCTCAGCCTCATTCAGGCCAAATTATCTCCTGCTGGTTACCAACTGCTCTCCAAAAGCTTCCCCCATGCCCTCACCCCAGTTCAGCATTCCTCCAGTGCTGATCTAGCTGGTGGGATGAAGTTCATTCCAGTTTTGCCAGCTCTCCCAAAAGGAAGCTGGACTTCAAAGGCACACTTTAATTTTGTGCAACCTTTGATAGCTTTCTACCTGCAAACACAAGATACAGAATTACAGCTTGTTTGAATAACTCTGGTCAAACCAGAATGCACAGTCCTGACCTGTACCCAAGAACATCTATTTCTGTTTAGGGGTTCAAGTGAGACCTGCCCCTCACAAATTAAACTGTGCTGCTAATCCAGGTGACTACTAGAATATGAAAAAGGAGAAAATAAGAACAAAATTACCAGAGATTGCCAAAAAGGTGGTCCTCCAATCACTGCCAGTAAATGCATGATTATTATGAAGATTTGTACTTCAGTCACATCAATTCTGATTAGGTACAAAAAGCCAAGAAAAGCAAAATTATTCAAAGCCATTTCAAAGTCAGTTATTTGCAAGCTCAGCAGCTCTCCTCTATCATGCACAGTAGAAAAGCTCCAAAACACTGAGGAAAGAGGCAAAATTTAGGTGTAATTTAGAAAGCAAGAATACATTTGAGTTTTACAGTTAAAATTCAAAACCACCCTGTGCTATAATTTTTGTTTTATTTCACAGTGCAATAAAAATATTCATTTTGTCAAGGGAACAGTTGGAACTCTTAAAGGAGCACCACCAGTTGCTCAGCTTCAACCTTGCCCACCAAAAAAAAACAATTCAGGTGATAAAGTTCACAAAGGAAATTTTTAATCCCTATTCTATTCCCTACCCTATTCTTCAACTCTTAATGGAGCACCACCAGTTGCACAAATAAATGCTCAGCTTTAACCTTGCCCACCAAAAAAAAAAACCAATTCAGGTGATAAAGTTCACAAAGGAAATTTTTAATCCCTATTCTATTCCCTACCCTATTCTTCAAGATGGGTATTCTCTCCAAAGAGCATCAAACTTTGAAAAGAAACATGAATCCCTGAAGAGTTTAAGCAAATGTCAATGGTACCATCAGCTGCATTGCTGAAGATGACACAACTTGATCTCCAAGTGAGAAGAGAAAGCACTCCTGGGTCTACAACAGCTCCTGTGGTTTGTGGGAGGGCAAAAAGGAAAAGAGGAAAGGCTTGCAGAAAATATTCTGTTCAAGAGTTGGTTTGAGAGAGGCTGGGAAAGTCTTGGAGCTACAGGATGAAAAGTGGCTGAAATAAAAGAAAAATACAATTAAAATCTAAAGGGGATGGACTTGCTGCTGTATTGTATGAATCAGGGAATCATTAAGGTTGGAAAAGAGCACTAAGATCATCAAGTCCAACCATCACTCAACACTCCCATGACCACTAAACCATGTCCCCAAGTGCCACAGCTATGTGGTTTTTGAAGCCCTCCAGGGCTGGGGACTCCAGCACCTCCCTGGGCAGCCTGGGCCA
>NW_008631609.1:22038-41891 GCF_000691845.1 Merops nubicus
CCCTTGGCCTTCTTGGCCACCTGGGCACATGGTGGCTCATGGTCAGTTGGCTGCCCACCAGCACCCCCAGGTCCTTTTCCACCAGGCACTTTCCAGCCACTCCTCCCCCAGCCTGGAGCATTGCCTGGGGTTGTTGTGACCCAAGGGCAGGACCTGGCCCTTGGCCTTGTTAAACTTCCCACAACTGCCCTTGGCCCATCAATCCAACCTGGCCAGACCCCCCCAAGCAGATGAGCACTCCCACTCAGTGAAGCAGTCACAGACCATCACAGTCACAGACCAGTTTGGGTTGGAAGGGACCTCAAAGCTCACCCAGTTCCATCCCCCTGCCATGGGCAGGGACCCCTCCCACTAGACCAGGTTGCTCAAAGCCCCATCCAACCTGGTCTTACTACCTCATGCTTGAGCACTATCAAAAACAGTCCTTGAGTCAGTTTTAAATATTTATGGCATATTCTGTATCTCTAATTATACAGTTCTACCTAAAGGACTGAAAAGTGCTTCTTTTGAGCCTGTGCTTTGCTGTTACAAAAGCACTGTAGATACGATCAGCTGCACAGGCAGCAGGGAATACTGGCCTGGGGGTGGGGGGAGTTGGCTGCCTGCTTTTAATGAGTTACTAAGCTTAATTACACCATGTTGTATCAGCTCAGTGTGCCACCAAGTTTTCTCTACAGTCTTTGTTCCAGTTTTGGTGTGGATCCTCTCGATTGAGTATCTCCAGGGTGGCCAAAATAGTTTTGTTTCAGCAGCAGATGAGTGTGCACACAGGATAATTATGAGGCTTATTATAAATATTATCCAGGCCACCTCTTTTCTTACTATGGGCTCTCCAAATGCAGCTACTGCTTCCAGGAGGCTGCAAACACCCCACAGCCACCTCTCCTCATGCAACAGCACCAAACAGGCACCAAACCCAGCTGCTGTGGCTGTGGACACTGCTCCTGCCCCTGGAAACACCCCGTGAAGCAGCAGAGGTGAGAGGCAAGGATGAAGAAGATGGAAGAGCAGCAATAGCCAGGAACCAGTCAGACTCCTGAGATATAAATGGGAACATTTAGCCAAAGTTGTCAGAGGAAATAAGAACCAAATAAAAAGACTATTTCCTTTAGTTGTCTTAGTTTTGTATTTACTACACCAAGTGCAGAGATATGAGATACAGAGGAAATAACCTCAGGGGTCCTCCCTATGCCCTCCTATATTCCAATTTATTCAGTAACAATCCTGTCAGGCCATAAGAACTGGCTTGGGGAAAAAAAATTAATTTCCACAAAGATGAAAGAGAATGTTCTAAAAAATCCCTATTTCCAGTCCTCACCCAAATTCAGCCTTGACACCTTGCAAGAAAAAGTAAAAATGCTCAGCCATGCAAGAAAAGAGGTACACAAAACATGGATTAAATGCAAATTGCTTCCTCCAAGCTTTTGGAGTGAGTGTGGAAATGGGTTTTCAGTGTGTCCAGCTGAGCAAGGGCCAGAGCAGCTCTGAACACAGGTTAGCCAGGAATGATTTTAACCTGTTCTGCTACTTCTATCAGTGACCTAAAAGAATACAAAGGAACCAAGAAAGCTGCAGAAACTGTGACTAATAACTAATGTAGGTAACTGGAGTATATAGCTTTCCTTGGACAGTAAATCAGGTTTCTTTTGGCAGCAGTAACCTCAGTGCAGGATAAAGTAAGGTCATACTTCACAAAAAATTTCAGATCATGACAAACAAGGTATTCTGAAAGATAAATCCTTAGACAAAACAGGGAACCCAACCAATCCAAGGAAGCAGTGCCTGGATCCAGGTCAGGGAGACATCACCATCCTCTTTACACAGCCTTGGTCCAACCTTTGCTCCACTGCCTGTAGCTCTGCTCCCCTCAGCTCAAAAAAGGCCTCAGGCAGCTGGAAAGGGACCTTTCCAGGGTCCACTGCAAGTCTGTTTGGTTAAAAACTCCTCCCTGACTTATAAGATTCTCATATTGCAGAACAAATATGAGTCTTAATTTCAATTCTACATAAAGAGATGATTTTAACACCACAGGGCTCCTTAAGACAGAAGACAAAGACATAAGCCTAGCTAAGAACCTAAACACTTAAACTCACCTAAATAAAGCACAAGTTCTTAATACCAAGGATGCAGGAGGACTGGGAACATCCCATGGCCATTAAAACCAGGCAGATGATTTAAAGATCTGCTCAACACCAGCAGAGTACAATGCTGGAATTAGCCACTGATTTTTTTTTTTTCCCCAAGAGGGTCAAATGGGCACCACTTAGAAATCTAAGAATACAGGAACCTGGAGAGGCAGCTCCTCGAAGCTAGACCACAAAAGGGAACAAGGTTCAGAAACAGAAGCTGGGGGAAAGGGAAAAGGGAGAAGGGGCATCCTGTTCCTCTAGTCATTTAATTTGACTTTTAAATGACTGTGCAACGACAAAAGGGACTAAAACCACACAGGTCCTAAAAGGAGCCAGCCTCCCAGCTTCTCTGAGGACTGGCCACTTTCTCCCCAAAAGCCACCTGCTCAGCCCCACTCGCTCCCCTCTGCCAGCACGAGCTGCATGCCAGCAACTGAGTCAGGAAAGCAGCTGAGCTCAAGGGACCCAACAGAAAGGTTCCTGTCCCAATTCCCAGCATATCAGCTCTCCTCTGCCACTCTGTGTGGCCTCATGAATGATGCAAGCCCAAAGAGAAGGAGGGTGGAAGGTCTGAGCTGCCTCCTTTGGCAGCTGAACGGAACTGGGCTGAGTGAAGTGACTGTGCAGCTACAGACTCAGAGAGGAGACTAAGAGGGGGAACAAAAGGGAATGGGTTAAAGCTTCCAAATGTGACACAGGCAGACTGCTGCCAGTCCTAAACAGCCCTTCAAAGATAACACAGTAAAATAAGTGCAAGAATGCAACTGAAAATACAACCCAACAATGGTTTTGTCAAGAAAGACACTGAGCAAAGGTAAGAGCACTGCCTGGAAAATGGGAATGTGTTGGGCAATCCAGAGGATGGCCAGTGCTAGACTTTAATGATTAACCTGTATGGATGAATTGCTTCAAGATAAAATGTGCCAGTCATAAAAAGGTTCATAAATTGCCTCCCTCACAGTGTTGTTTTTAAACTGTGGTATGGCTGGGAAGGTGCCTAATAAAGTGACAAGCCCAAAGCAGGGCTGCAGGGAGAGCTGCTTGCTGGTTTGGGTGCAGGCTGACTGAAGCCTTCCTGTGCCCCCCGCAGTGGCCTTTGGAGGAAATAGTTCTACAGCCTGCTTTAGTGGGCAGAGTGATAACATTCCTAAAAAAAAATAGTACTGTGGTTCCTTCCACATGAAGTGTCTGTGCATTGGGGTGTCTCTTCCTATGATGACAACTCCAGAAAACAAACAGGAGCAGTGGCTCATTTATCAATAAATACAAGAAAAAATAATTCAAAATTTGGGCAAGGCCTTTGGTGCTGCAGATCTCCCCCTCCCCCATTTAATCACTGCACACAACCAGTAGCCTGGTCCTATCAGCAGAGCTGTAGGAAAGCAAAACCATCTCAAAGCAAAAAGGGAACAAGCCAATTCAAAGTCTGATTCTATTTTTCTTCCTTGTGTTTGTATTTATTTTCTTGTTTAAATCCTGCAGTGGACATCCTAAGAAAACACAGATGGAAGGAGCTCACAGCAGGAGCTCTGCAGCTCGAGTAAGGGGGTTTCTTAAAGCCTCTTAACTGGGATATTTTCAGTAATCACTCGAGCCACATTTCCCTTAACCTGACAGCTTTTCTGCCTGATGTTTCCTGACACATTGAGTCATGTCAGCACTGCCCAAACAGTTTATGTTGCTAGGATGATGCAGAGAAACAGTGCACAATAAGTGGCGGATCTCTAAAACCTATGAACTGAAGAAAATGAAACAAACTGTTTCCCCCAAGACGACGTAAAGTCATTGTAACAGTTCCTCAACAGACACAAAGGAGCCTAGTTCCAAAGATCCCTTCTTCAAATAAACTTTTTTAACTTCTGGAAAATAAACTGAAGACCCCAGATCACCATGAACATCCAGGAACAAAGATCAGATGCTGAAGACAAAGCAAGAGAACCCAGACTCAATAGTTTAACAAGCTAAAAATGCCAAGACAGAATGTCTAATTGTAGGGCTGGGAAAAACAACTGAACACAACCCTGAAAAACACTGGTGCTGCTGCAGCAAAGTGCTGTTAGGAAAGAATAACAAACAGGAGCTCTGCAGAACAGAACATGAAAAGCAGGGACTAGGTCAAGCAATGTCAACACTGCTACCTCTGAACTGAAGGCTGGAAACAAGAACAACCAAGTGGCTCAATTCAGATAAAGCCAAGGAAGGATAAAAGTTGTGAAGGTTTAAATGGACCTTTCATCCCTCACTCCATGTCCTCCTACACTCACAAGGCAGAACTCCCACAGAGCTTCAGAAGAGTCCTTGCAGCAGGACTGGGACAGAAGCCACTGCACACCCTGCAACAGCTTGTACTCTTAATCCTCCTCCTTTATTGCACCAGACTGGAATGCAGATTGCTTTCTAGTTTCCAGCACTGTGTTTCCTGACATAGCAGAAGATTATTAGGAATAGCATCACCTTAACATTGTATTTCCTACAAGAAGCCTGAGCATTTTCTAGATTCTATCATCTCAGACACCTGCATTTGTTATTCCTCTATAAGGTTGTGCTAAATGATTAGAACTGCCTAATTCTGGTCTTGGGGAAAAAGTCAGTCACCAAATCTGAAGTAGAATATTAGAAGCCAAAGTCACCTTCCAGCAGTACAAGTGCTGCAGGGTGACAGTGCAGAGCTGCAGGAAAGGGAGGCAGGGCTGGACCCCTCCAGAGTTCAGCACATTTACACTTCCAGTCAGGGTAAACCTATTTTAACTTTATTGCCAAAACAGTTTCACTTTCCATTGTTTAAAGCTTCATGCTCTTTTAAATAATTTCTCTGTAAGATATGGAAACTTCAGTAACAATTTAAGAATCTTTTCCCCACCTTGATGAGTAAAAACACCTTTACTGCAAGAATTTGAAGCTATTCCCCTCCCATTTTGCCCCATGTAGCATTTTCAGGAGAGGGCTAAATTATTCTACTTCCTCACTAGAGATGTTTGTCACATGAAGCAGAAATCTGATGAAAAAGACGACTGTGAAAATGTTTTTCCTGTAGCTTAACTCTCTCTGAGATGGGGCAATACTGAAATAAAAATCTTTATCACTCAACCTCAAACAGCATACAAAAAAAAAAGTGTGATGCTTTGTGTATTCTGGGTGAGTGACTTAGAAGCAGCAGCATCTTTACTTAAGATGAAAAATAAAGATACCAGAAGGCATCTGAAACTACAGATGTAAGAAGAATTAAGTCTATTCTGTAATTCAGTACGTCTAAAAACTGGTTAAATGAGCCTGGCTGAGGGGAGACAGCCCAGGCAGACCCGTGGCATTCAGTGACTGGAGCAGAAGTGGCTGAGCACTGCCCAGCTCACCCAGTACAGTTATTTGTAAAGCCAGTTTCTTCTGGAACAGCAAAGGCATTCTTTCCAAGGGTGGAGACCATGGGGAGGAGTCTACAAACCAACACCTCCATCAGCTCTGGGTCACCTGTGCTGAGAACCACAACTTCTCCTCCTCCCCATTCCATGGCAGGTTGTCCTCAGCCATCTCTAACCACTCACCTTCATGACAAACTGAAGCAGCTTCCTCCCACATCACCATCATACCAGTGGGTGACTGTGGAAGCCTCTCAATCTTTCAGTACTAAGGGATTTTTTTTTCCCCTCCTGCCTTAAGTAATTTCTGTGGCAGAAATGGTGTTATCACAACAGGCTAAAATCTTGATGATGCCCTTCCTTCCTTTGGGTCACTGCTTGCTGCCTTACCATTTCCTGGCACTATTTCCAGCCTTTCAGAGAGTGTCAACAAAGCATTTAAACATTATGTCATCTTGTTACCTTCAGAGCACGTCTGACTGGCACTGGGCTTGAACTGTCAGGTGCAGCCAGCAGATATGACCTACACCATGATTTACTGACCACTTTAGATCCCAAAAACATCAGCAATCTGGTAAGGAAAGCCTCAGCCTCATGGAAGCAGAGACTGTGCTGAACAAACAAAACAGCACAGTTTGCATCAGTGCAAGTTTAACAAAGGGCATGTCAACTAACCACCCAAAAAAAAGAGTCTGAGGCAGTTCTAAGAAGGCTCCTAAAAAGCTATTCTTAGATCCTTCAATATTTCAAGGGAAACTCCTGGCTAATAATCTATCAACTAAGAGATATTCCACAGGACCCATCTCACTCACCTTTAGTGACACCATTTTATTGAGGGTGAAAACCCCTCACCTATCCACCCCACCTCTATCAGCCCAAAACAGCTGAAATGAGGCAGAGGAATCCTTTCTAAAGAGCAGTAACCCAGAGTGGAGGAGGATATTCATCAGACACAAGGAAAAGCATTTTGAAAGTGAAGACAACCAAGAGATGAAGTTACTTCCTGCAAGCAGAGCTCAGCAGCCAGACTCCAGGGATGAAGTGGCACAGTTCAAACAAGGCTTTTTTAACCAGTAACTGGGGACTTTTGAAGCCTTTGCACAGCTCACACTTCCCTGAACTAGCCAAGTGATTTTTTTTTTTCTGGTGGAAAGGTATTTAAACAGCAGCAACAAGGAAGTTTTCCCAACTTTTAAAAGGAGTTCCAACAGAATCATTCTACACCCACACTTGCAGAGCTGTTTACACAGCCCTGGTTATCTTTTAGGTGAAGCACAAGCTGTGACAAACCAAAAAGAAGTGTTTAAAGCAAAGCTTTTCTGTTCAATGGGCAGGTTTCTGCTTTGTTTTCAAATAAAACACGATGCTTTCAAAAAAAATTCACTTCCAGTTCAGTGGGATTCTTACTGCTCATTCATACTTGGGAAATGTTTCCCTTGGTATTCAAGCACTTGTGAAATACCCTCAGGAAGATGTTTTTTCTCCTATGCCAGTTCTGATGTGCATGACAAAGGTGCTGTCTCTGCTTAGTCCATGCTCTTGCTCGCCAGGCAGCATTGGGGTTCACTTTACCGTCACGTTCCAGAACCAGGGCCCCAGAGTTCCTGTGAGAAGCTGGATTGCTACTGTACAGAGCATAGACTCTGTGACATCAAATCTACGTGTGAGGGAAAGAAACATTTCAAAACATTCTCCTGAGCACATCAGTTAAATGGAGCCATCAGAGCAAGATCTTCAGTCACAGCATAAAGAATAAAACCCATACAACTGCTATCCACTAGAAAGGGCAGGCTGGAGAAAGGGAATTAATGACCACAGAAAAAAAGAGTATAATGAATGAACAAACATAGTATTTTACATTTAAAACTCCAATTTAGTTTTTAGTGCATTTTAGTTTTACAGCCCCACACAATCCTTGGTCTGTGTGCAGCAGGAAGCAAAGAGAAATTCCTTGTCCCAAGGCACAGCAAATACAATTCAGAACCAAACACAACCCAGGACCTCTTGTCTCCCTACCCTGAGCTCACAGCTCCAGCTGACCCTGAATCCAAATCCTTCACCTGAAGATGCTGCTGCCTATTTTTTGTAGGGCTGAAGCACAGACCACACCTTCAGATTGCCACCTTCAAGGGAAAGCATGAAGTTACACCTCTGCTCACTCAACTCCTTGGCTTTTGAGCAAAGAATGCTAAAAGAAATCAAGTGAGCTCTGGGCTCCTACTCAACAGTAAAATTCTGATTTTATACGTTTATTTTTCATCTCTGAGAGAAAGGAATGAAAAAGTTTGCTGTAGCCAAAAGAGCCACAACCACCACACATATTCCTTAATGTAAAATGCAGATTTCTAGCATGTTATAACTAAACTATTTTAAAGTGTGACCAAATTGAAACATGAAAACCATCTAGTTTAAAAAAAAAAAACAATAATTTTAGCAATAACACCTTCAGCCATGACATTAACTCCTGTTATTGGAGTGCTTATCAGAGCATGCCTGGCACAGAAGCACACAGCCTGCCAGCCAGGAACAGGCCAACTGATTAAAAAGAGACATCAGGGACACAAAGTTCAGCAGGATCACAGGGACTGAGCTTCTCTGCATTTCTGCCTGATAAGCATTTGGGTTTGATTAGCACAGCACGTAATTGAGTTAGAAAAGGTAACATTTGGTGTTTTAGGGCATCCAGGGGAAGTCACATACAGAAACACCACAGATAACTTGGGTACTTTTGGACAGCTGCAGTTTCTTTTCTCTTTGTTACTCTAAATGGTATTTGTCATTCAGACAGATTCATGTTTTAAACCTTATCCAGGAAAGCTTAAGAGGGAGCCATCGACCTCAGCATGTGCTTAACTTGACTTAAATGTTGGCAGTGACAGGTCTATTCTGTATGCTGCCTGCTCTGCTGGGTTCCCCTGTCATCTGGGGAGAGCCTTGAGACAATTAACACACCACTGATTAGTCATGCATGCAGAGTATACTCTTGTCCGTGCTAATTTATGGAGCGTATTCCACGGGTAATTCTTAAAAGGTCCTGTTTGATTAAACAAGCCATTAGCCTTTACAAGGGCCACCAGTGAATCACATTTCAGAGTCCAAAGACAGCTGCAGCCAATTCCTTCCTTGTCCAGAGTGGTGAACCAAAAGGATTCAATTCCAAGTTGAGAGATTTCCTGAGAAAGTGAACCAAAAACAACAGGAAACAGATACTTACATTGGAGATTGCTCTGAAATTAATATCAATACAGCTGATCTGATACAGCTTGTTCTTGATACTGTGTGAAACTAAAGGGGGATGGTTATGGACAATACCCCTCCCCAAAAAGAGAACTCATTGCAACAGTCCCACATAGCAGAACAGAGCAGACATGAAGAACACTCTTGCCTCGTCAGAAACCAGAAGTTATGAGGCTGGGAAACTCAAGGGGATAAGTGCATTACCTAATTCTCTGCCTAGCAGCTCTCTGCTCTGAGAAGTGATGGTTCTTCCATCTGCCTTGTCCATATCTACTAAGCATGCAAGTGGGATTACTCAGGCTGGGCAACGAGCTATGAATCTGAGCATGAGACAAAGGGTTGTTTTCTTAAGGGAGTCACTGCAGCAAGAAAAGAATGTTCATCATCACCACACAAGAGAAAAAAGGCAAAGAGTCACATGCTAAAATTCCAAATGCTTAGTTTTAACAGTTATTGCAGAATTTAATCTTAACTCATTCCAGCCCAGCACTGTCACTTGGATGTAATGAAATATAAACAGCATGAATAAAACTGTAGAGGAGAAAGAAATGAGTACATGGATTAAAACTATTTCCAGCTGCAGGAAATTAATTTTTCATATTATTTTTACCTCAACACGAGCCAGAAGCTTTTTCTCCTTTCCTCATTGTAAGGCACTTAGGATGATACCTTCATTTTTCCTTTTGCTGCTCAATAACACACACTAAAAGCTGCACAGGTCAGAGAGGAACCACGTGCTCCACCTTGGAACACTGGAGCTCACTAGGTGACAGAGCACTAAGAACATCTCAACATTTCAATGGTAAAGGCAGAAAAAAAACCCCTCAGCAGCAGCAGCATCTCTGCACATGACCTCCTGGTTCAAAACACTGCAAAGGGATTTGGGAGAGGGGAAAGAAGAGGAAAATCTTGTTGTGAAGCCTTCCTCCTCGTTCAGTCAGCCCTCAGCAGTTCCAGCTGTATGTATTCATGCTGGAGCAAGGCACTTACACTTCTACAACACACAGCAAGCTCTACAGAGGTGCTGGCAGGTGGCAACAAGGCCTGAATATGCAGCAGGCTGGTTGCAAGCAGCAGACTTAGCACCTACCACAGCAACACCTCAACACACTGTTCTTGCAAGCGTAGAAAAACCAACTCCCCCCAGCTTCAAGGCTCTGCCGAGCTTCAGACTTTCCTCTGCAAATAACCAAGGTGTTAAAGGTCTTTGAGAAGTGTTGAAAAAAAGCTCAGAGGATGGAAAGTTTTAAGCCCTATAAGCATGGAGATTATTGCCTTATCTCCTACCAGAATCCTGAAGCTGTGCCCAAGAGCAGGAACTCAATGTACTAAACTTCAACTAACTGAAGGCTTCCACCCCTTTTGGCATTTACTGTGAGTTGTCCATCTGGAGAGATCACACTCTCCTGCTAACAAGGAAGGCTTAATTTTAGCTGCTTTCTGCAATCTATATATTCTGAAATATGAGTCCATGTTACCCCTTATACCTCTGTGGTAGTACTGGCAAGAGGGCTCAGAGGGCTGCCCAAATAAACCTTCCTTTCCTGAACTACCCTGTTATCAAGTGGGCTCTCTCCCATGTCCACTGTGTCACTGAACAGGAATGTTCCCCCAAATTCTCCAACATTCCTCATTAACAGCTGTTTGGGTAGCCTGAATTCTTTTGCTTTCTCCAGGCACTATCATTCCAACAGTGAAGTAACATTTTTAAACTTTTCAGTTAATGACAGCTGGTAAGAGCTGATCCTTCCCCTCAGTGTTTATAAATACACCTTTATGAAACATCTCTAGAAACCAAATTCCCATCTGTCACATGTAGATTTACACATACACATCTCCTTAATAGTTTCTACTGTCATCAGCTTCCCATATTTCAATTAAGAAAGGCTGGGATAAAGCTCTAACTCATAGGAGAAATGCTGGAGACCATGGTGCAACAACATCTGCATGTCACTGGGGTTTTAAAAAATGATTTGGCACTTCCTCACGCCCAGTGCAGCATGGCCAGAGGCACAAGGTCTCTCCCTGTGCAGTCCTGTGTCTTTAAGACAACACTCAAGGTCCAAGGCAGAGCCCAGCTCAGCTCTGACACACACTAATGGCTCTAGTTTCACTCCTCACCACCCTGGATCTGAGACAGCTCCTGCAGTTAGACTGTCTGTGCACTGACCTTGGAAGGTGGACTCAGCATGGAACCTGCACACACACTTGTCTCCCAGTACACCTCTTGAAGGCAGAGTACTGGATCCAAGGGGAAAAACTTTGGATCTGGAAGTACCCAAGCCAGTAACAACTGAGCTCCAGCCAACAGCAGGCAAAATCCTCTCAGGGTTTGTGCCCCCTATTCCCTAATGCCTCTGGTTCCTCCAGCATTACCCAAATTACCAGATCTGCTTCCACATGGAGGTGTGCAAGTCCACTGGCATTTGCCAGTTTGATTTTTGTGACATATAGGAGAAAAATGCACTTTTTTCCCCAACCAGAGATGCCTCAGTTATGGCACAGCTGCACCTAGACATGATTAAGCCTAAACAACACTCACTCTGTCTTGCAGCAAGTCCCCAACCCAGATAAACCAGTTACTGGGCTGAAAAACCAGGACAGGAGTATTCAGACTGCTGCAATACTGAATGCTCTCCTGTAATTCAGAATCTCCTCTTTGTTTCTTCAAAATGCAGCATATTCTTGCTCTTGCACAAGCTTGTTCCCAGGTCAGGGGGTTGTTTTTAAACAAAACTTCTGCCTACAACTCTGTCCATGCTGCTCCCTGCTGCCTTTGCACTGTCCCTGTTCCTCTAGGGACTTTCACTGTAGCCAGCCCAACTTTGAGACACTTCCTGCTCCTTTCCCAGGGAATTTTGAAGCAATGCTGACCTCTAGCTCTTTTTGTGAGATGTTTAACCAACTCAAGCAGCTTTCTGAAAAGGCTGCAGCAGCTGCCAAGACCTAATAGAATTATATGATCCCTTGAAGGTGGAGACAGATCACAGGACCTTATGGACTCACTGATTAGTCTACAGTCCTAAAGCAGCACAGGGCAGCTCCCTGCAGTTGTCAGCAGCACAGTTGATGTAGTCAGTAATTGAGCATAATTACACATAGCTTTCCTCCTCCACCTGCAGTGCTCCACAGGAATTCAGCTGGAGCAACCCCATCTCCTCCTCCCTCGGGCTGCAGGCTGCTACTCTGCACACAGAACCTGCCAAGTGCTCTCTGCACAGCCTCAGTGACCTGTCAGACCTGGTACAGTGGCAGCACACATGAATCATTCTGTTCCATCAGCAGGCACTTAATTTGACACCTTCATTTCTCTTATTTTGAAGACAAGGGGCTTTTTCAGCAAGCCAAGTTGATTATACATGTAACTGTTCAAGTTTGAGCTGTGTGTAAGGAGTAGAATATTAATCTCTCCCTTCTGAGCCATTTCCAGTTTGCTTATGGGATTGTTACCTGATGAAATACAACTTCTTGGGCATCATCTCATCACAGAAATGCAATAAGCAATAACACTCTGTGCTCTTTCCTGCTTCATTGGAAGGGAAGGCAAGTCAGAAATGCTGCCATGTTTCCTGGAACATCACTCCTATTCACAGCCCCTTGGTGTATTTTTTGACAGAGTTGCTATGTAGGGTACACAGACAGGGAAAAGCTTCTGTGCACTGAGACCTGCTCAGCTCCTTTCAACAGTTGTCTCCAATTCCACTTAGTCAGGAGTAAGAACACCTAAGTCTGTGTGCTCCAGTGAATCTGAAGGGGTAGATAAAACACTGACTTTATTCAGCTTTATGGCTGGTGAAATGAAAGCTTCAGGAAAAAAATAGTATCAAACAGTGAGAATCAGTTAATTAGATAAATAATCAGAGTTTTTGCCATAGAAAAGATCATCAGCTTACAGCAGTTTATTAACCTTCTGACATGGGGCACATGAAGAAACAAATGTGTTTACTAGACAGTGCTGTCTGTTAGCCAAAATAATGGCCCATAGACATTTGTGTGCTTATTGCCTTCTCTAATTTAGCTGCCTGGGGATGGATCATCACATCCTCACAATATAAGGTCACACAAAATAATATCTGCCACAAAATGCTGTCTCCAAACTAGAAAGACTCCTCAAAAAGGCAGAAAGCAGAAGACACAGTGAATTCCAGGAGCAACAGACACATTTGTCCAGGGCACAAAGGCAAATTGGTGGGTCTGAGGGTGGGGTCTGTAAAGTCAAGCACATGCCAAGGTCGGGGGTATTTGCATTCTTTGCTCAATAACAGGAAAACTTTCATTATTGTGGCCCCATAAAGTTCAAAAGCAGCCTAAAGCATTCAGTATTGGGGCTCTCAGAACAACACAGAAGTAGCCTAAAATCTAAGATTTGAGCTTTAAAGATTTAAGTATCAGAAAATTGACTGAAATGATTCTACCTGTTTTGGTGTAGCCAGGATTAGAATAGGGGTCTAGATTTCTAATTCTCTTCCTCCAATAGACACTGGAAACTTGTGTGGCATCTTATAGTTTTGAGCAGAAACAGAAGCTTCTCAAAAGAATATGCACTAATTCTGCAAAATAAGAGCTGTTACAGACAAGAGGTCCATAGTTGTGCTGTTTTAGCAGCATCTGGGTAGCTACAGATCAAAAACTGTAAATAAACAGTGTGTACTGTAGCACTGTTTCAGAGTTTTATACAAACTCAGGGCAAATTTCCAAGGTTTCCAGGTGCAAAATCATTCTGCAGCACATTTACTGGAAATAAGTTTGTTAGACTGCAAGACCTAGGAGTGGAAAGACAGAACAAACATCTCCACGTTATGGCTGGTGACTCCCACAGCTCAGCAGGTCCTTGTGTCCCATTCCCCCACCCACCCTCACACCCAGCAGTAACTGGGATTGCAGCTCCTCACCCAGCAGTAACTGGGATTGCAGCTGTTGACTGTCCAGGTATTGACATTTTGGTCTCATTATTGACAGAACCACAGACTACAGTTGCTGAAAGAGATTCAGAACTTGAAATTGTGGGCACAGTGACAATTAATAAGCTATATTTTAAGAGTCATGGTTAACAGCAAAGACTAACTCTACAGAAGTCAAGCAAGATAAGAGACAAGCAGTTAACTGAATACTAAAGCCAGACTGCCCCCATCTGACAGAACCCATTCTTGGGCTAAAACACCAAGTACTTTCCCTTATTTATTTAGGTTTAAATCACATCAAAAGCTCCTAATTAACCAATATGCCAAAAGGACATTTTACTTCTCCTAAACCAAGCAAAGTAACATCGGTATTAACTGCAAATCCAGCAGCTAACAGCTTCCACAAGCTCAAAGCACATATATATCATAAATATAAACAATTTACTACTGCTTTAAGGATCTGAACTACAACCACAAAGTACAAACAGCCCAGAAAGCAGCTTAAGTTTTAGGTTTCAGCCAAGGTACTTACATGCCAAAGCGCAAGGTCCCGGAGACGTACGTCTGCCAATGGGCGCAGTAAAACATGAATGTTCCAGCAAAACAACAAAAGAACATCCAGTCAGGGTTCGTCCCCAGCTGCACAGCAACACAAGTTCCCAAAACCACAAAGACTGCAGAAGAAAATCAGTCACATAGTAAAAAAGATCAAAGCGTGTGCGTGTGTCAAGAGCCTGACCAGAAGCCAACCTAACGAAAAGGACCCAGAGAAGGAGAGGGGAGGGATCCTGATGTGGTTTTATTTCACATTTAACATAATACAGGCTGGAAAATGTGTGTTTAAGTTAATATCTGTTATCAGAAGTCCTCAGTATTGAGTGTTTCTTAGCCTCCTGTATCTTTGAGCTTGAGACATCCAAGGCCCTGCAGTAATTTCAGCAATCACTGCCTCCAGCCAGAGTTTTGGGATTTTCTGGTTTATCCAGAATTTCCTGGAGAGATTTTTTCCCCCCATTTCCTGAATTTTTATTATGCCATTAATAAAATCCAACATCTGTCACTCCACACTGATAAGGTTCTATCTTTCCCCTCTACCCTTTAAACACACAATGAAGTATTCCTAAGAAATTTAAAGCACAGGAGCTTTAGAACGTGAAGGAACCAAACACAACTGATCATTCTTTTGCAAGGGGGTTAAACTTCAGGCTGGCTCAACAGCCTCTGCCTCCCCAGGAACAGATCCTGCTGCTTCTAACCTTAACCTCAGACTGCTGCTATCCCACTGCTGTCCCTCTCTTGCAACCACTACACATTCAGTCTAAAAATAATCTGAAAGAGCATTTTGACAGCTCCTTCCAAGACATTTTTAGACTCAAGGCTCTGATAAAGCAGACAGACAACTGGCTCAGACTGAATCATCATGTGCTTAATTTTTTGTGGCCATTTTAATACAAAAGAAGACACTGTTGATCAAGGGTGTTGTCTGTGGAAAGCAGGTTGACTGCAAAGCTACACATTCAGCACCAGTTGTCCTCTTCTTCAGTAAGGAAGCATTTTTCTGTATTCCAGATTTGATCCCTGAAAGAATCATTTAATCCTCATACTTCAATTAAAAATGACAATACCTGTGGAAAGTGAATCACAGCCATGATCAAAAAGTTCTCCTAATGGAGTACTGCTATTTGTCCTTCTTGCTTGTTTTCCATCTATAGCATCCAGGGACTGGTAGATGAAAAGGCCACAGGCACAAGCAATGTATGCCCAGGGAGGTGCCTAAGGAAGAAAGTCAATGAGTAAAGATTTTTTAAACCTTAAAAATAAAAAAACCAAACAGCCTGAAGTTGACTCATGTTACACTCTCATAAAAGCCCAAATTGGACCCTTCTCATGTTCTTGTACAGTAATTTTGCCCACACTTCCTCATCAGGTGTCTGCACCTTTCAGCAGCCGGCCCTTGGATGGACAGGCAGGGGGGGCTGGGACATCTGAAAGGCAAATAAGCCAGGACAAGGATCCCCAGCTCAGGTTACTGGGCAGAACACAGTGGCCCAGGCAGGAAGCTGCACTCTGCATCTGAAAACCTCCCAGCCCCACGTTTGCAGCGTGGGGTGCAGTGAAGTTCCTCTCGTGCTCCTGTTCCCAGCTGGAAGTCGCCCCAGGAACTCAAACTCCAAAACTTCTATAGCCCCCAAAACATGAAAATGAATCACAAACACAGATCTCATCTCCACCACAGCCCAGTGAGGCACCATGCACCCAAATGCCACCGAGGACAGGGTACAGCCAGGCTGTGGTGGCATTTCAGAACTCTGGCACTGCCCAGTGCTCTGATTCTTTGAGCTCAAGCTCAGCTCGAGAGCCCCCGAGATCTGTGACCTCTGAAGAGGTGCAGCACCTCCACCAGCAGCCACTTGGGTTTTCCACTGCCAGGGAGCAGCAGCTTTACCAAAGCTACGTCAATAACCCTTCATGCTTACATCCTGTAGAGCAGCTTTTGTTTTTACAGAAATACAAACTCCACCTGCTAGCCCAAGGGCTACAACTTAAGGGGTTTTTTTGCAGTATTTGAAGCAAAACCCACGACGACCACAGGAGCCAGAGGGTTGCCATGAGTTTACACAGCCACAAATCAGATATGATGGGGAATTTTGCAGCCTTCACCTTGGACTCCCTACATAAAAAGGGAGTATTTACGAGCAGCTTTCTCTACAGACCACACCAGTGAAGTCCAAACACAGCTAAGGAGCTTAATCAAGCTGGCTCACCTCTGGCAAAGCTCTGGAGCCCAGCCTCTCTTCATGGCCACAGCCATGGCTCATGTGTAGCACACCAACTTCCATCTCTTTCTTTCTACAGCTTTGTTGCTCCTGCATCTGACACCCTGCTCTGCTTTTAGCAGCACATCTATCCAAACCAGCACAAGAAGAGAGATCAGAGGGAAGTGGGGCACCCAAATGCCAAGGAGCACGTTGAGATCAGGTTTTGATGCCACAGAGCTCCAGCCCACAGCAGCATTTCTGCTTTCCATGTATGGGATTTGATGTGCAGTGTTTAAATTACCTTCAGGGGGATTTTCTGTAGAAACTTTACAAATAAATCAGCCAGCCTGATGGCTTTTCCTTCTTCAGGGCTGTGGCATTGCCAGTGGGGGTGTTCCCACCCAGATGTTATTTGTACCTGCAGGAGATTTCACAGCTCCCTCTGTTATCCAGCTCTTTTTTCCATTTTTTTTGTTTTAAATAAATCAGGTATCATTCCACTGCTCAACACGTTGCCAGTGGGGTTCCCTCCCTCTAAGCAGGCAGTAGAATTATTTCTATCTCCTCCTCTTTTTAGCTGCCACTGAGGCTGTCAACGATGGCCACATCCCCTTGGCTGCACTCCTCATCAACAGGAAATGACTTCTGAAAAAGCAGAACTAAGACTGAGCCACAAGGAAGAGAATTTACAGCTGAAAGCAAAAGTGTTTTCAGAAAAACTAAACCAAGTGTTTCTGGAACTTCAAAGCTCTGTTTTCTTCCCCAGTCCAGCTACATGATGCTTCAAAAGTAAGGTGCAAGGCCAGAATCATGGAACTGTAGAACCATAGAGTGCTTCAGGTTGGAAGGGACCCTTAAAGGTCATCTAGTCCAAACTCTCTGCAGCAAGCAGGGACACTGCAACCACAGCAGGTTGCTCAGGGCCCCAGCAAGTCTGACCTTGAATGTCCCCAGGGACGGGGCCTGCACCACCTCTCTGGGCAGCCTGGGCCAGGGCATCACCACCCTCAGAGTAAAGAACTTCTTCCTAACGTCCAATTTAAATCTCCTCTGCTCGAGTTTAATACCATTGCCCCTCATCCTGTCGCTACAGGCCCTTGGAACAGTCCCTGCCCAGCGCTCCTGTAGGCCCCTGGCAGTCCTGGCAGCCCCCAGCAGGTCTCCCCAGCTGGAGCCTTCTCCTCTCAGCTGCCCCCGCCCAACTCTCTCCTGCTGGGCTCCCAGCAGAGGGGTTCCCCCCTCGGGGCATTGCTGGGGCTCCTCTGGCCCCGCTCCAGCAGCTCCCTGGCTCTGCTGTGCTGAGGACTCCAGAGCTGCCCCAGCACTGCAGGGGGGTCTCCCCAGAGGGGGCAGAGGGGCAGGATCCCCTCCCTGCCCTGCTGCCCACGCTGCTGGGGGGGCAGCCCAGGCTGGGGGGGCTCCTGCCCAGCTCCTCACCCCCAAGTCCTTCTCCTCACTCTGCTCCCCAGCACTCGGGGCTGCAGAGCCATATGGCAAATCAGAGCAGGCTGAAAGCCACCTCAGCAGAGTTATTTTTCAGCTGAAGTGAGAAGACAAGCCCTTTCTCTTTGCACCAAGCAGCTCACAACCTGAAACCCAAACCAGCATTTCCACACAGCGGGCTGCAGCCAGCACCTCAACTCCTGGTGCTCCCAGGGCAGCTCAGTGCCAACTGAAGGAGTTTAATCACCAACCAAACACAACCATGCTCCAAATTTCCCGTTACACTCTGGTTCAGTGGCCTGTGCCAGCTGCTGAAATACAGATGGGTTGAAGTCTCTCCATCAAGCTGGATTTCAGGGCTTCAGCCCCCCAAATAACACTGCCCTGGGAGCCAGTGGCAGGGGCACCGCACGCCCCCACAGGTTCAGCCCAAACCACCCAGCAATGCCCCTGTCTGAAAAAGGAAAGGAATGCTCCAACTATTCACTGCTCGACCTCAATGTTCACTTTCCATCTTACACCTGCCAAATTCCACAAGTGATTGTGAAACTTCTCCCTTTCACCACCCAACAGCCCTCACTGCATCACACGTGGAGCAGGTTGAATGTTCCAACCTGCAGGGGGTTCACTCAATCATCAAGGCTGGAAAAGACCCCTAAGATCCAGCCCAACCATCAACCCAGCACTACCACGACCACTAAACCATGTCCCCAAGTGATATCTACAGATGTTTTGAGCCCCTCCAGGGCTGGGGACTCCAGCACCTCCCTGGGCAGCCTGGGCCAATGTCCCACCACTCCTTTAGGAGAGAAATTCTGCCTCATGTCCCATCTAAACCCCCCCAGGTCTAACTGAAGCCCATTTCCCCTCATCCTACCAATGGTTACTTCCTTGGAGAAGAGACCAACCCCCACTTCACCCCAACCTCCTTTCAGGGAGCTGTAGAACTACAGGTAGGGTCGAGTTTATCCAGGTGGAGCTTTCAGAGTCTGGGTGGGAGCAAACTGCTGGAGTACAGAGCATCTTCCCAACCTCAGCTGGGAGACTTGGGCACAAAGGAGTTCAGATATTTTACAAGCTGGAACTCACAAAACATTCTCCAGCTGTTGGATGTGTACAGCATTTTCTGTACCAAATAATTCCCCTTTTTCAGTGCACACAGGTATGAGCAGCTTTTAAGATCTAACATTCAAGTGACAAAACTTTTCCAGTGCACAACAATGCAAGACTTCAAACACCTCACAAGGTAATTCCAGCAAGAGGGGAAAGTCTTTGAAAGTAGCAACTTGAAATGCCTCCTAAAGGCTTTTGTGCCCCTGGAAACCAGGAGCTACAGGGAGTTAAGAGAGTTCTGAGGACAGGTCAGTGAGCTCAGGACAAAGACTAAAACCACTGACTTTTATCCAGCCCTCCCACAGCATGCTGCTTGAGAAGACAGCTCTGTGCTCCCTCAGTGCATCACATGCTGTGCCTGACATCCTGATCCAAGCTACCAGGGCCCTCGTGGGATAAAGACACTCCTTTATTTTAATAAACCTGGTTTAGCCACCCCAGCCACAGAGGAAGCTTTCACCTCCCAAGCTGCACCACTTTGGAGCTCAGCCCCTTGCCTGAGCTCGAGTCCCTGGCTGTGGAGCAACCCTAGCTGGGCTCAGGCAGGCTCAGCTCACTGCCAGCCAAGTCACCTCACCCCTCTGCTTGTGTGGCAACTCCAGATCAGAAAGCAAACAGGCAAAAACTCCACGTGCCACAAGAGCCAGCTGCAAATCCAAACTGTTTGGGCTGCAGCCCTCAAAGCAGCAGGTCCTGCAGCCCCCCCAGGACAGCTGTTGGGGCAGCAGGTCCCGTTCCACGTGGTGCCTGTGGGCCAGAGGAACTGCTGCTGCTCTCCAGGAGCAGCTTGCCAAGCCCAAAACCCACCCGTGCTCTTTCTGCAGGCCAGCATTCCCACAGAGGCACAGACATCACAGGCATTTAGAGAGAACACCAGCAGCTGGTCAGCCAGAAGCTTCTCCACAGAGCCCAGACCCC
>NW_008631609.1:41913-42318 GCF_000691845.1 Merops nubicus
AGGCACCACGAGAGACCCCCCACTCACCTGCTCTGTAGCTGTTGGGCAGTAATATACTAACAGCAGAGTTGTGACTATATTTATTAGCAGTCCAATGATGGTGATTAGATTGGGGGCGATCCACCACGAGAGACCCCCCACTCACCTGCTCTGTAGCTGTTGGGCAGTAATATACTAACAGCAGAGTTGTGACTATATTTATTAGCAGTCCAATGATGGTGATTAGATTGGGGGCGATCCAAGACGGCACTCTCCCCACAAGCCACTCACAGTAGCCTGCATGAGGGGCTCAAGCAGGGACCTCCCGGCGCTCTGGTACTTGTGTTCTTCCAACCGTTTGAGCTGGTGCTTGGACAGAGGGGGGGTGGGCAGCTGCACCAGCTTGCTGAGGACGCAGGCGGCGGC
>NW_008631610.1:0-1069 GCF_000691845.1 Merops nubicus
GGGGAGGGACTTTTTAGGGTATCGAGTGACAACAGAACTAGGAGGAATGGGGCGAAGCTGGAAGTGGGCAGATTCAGGCTGGACATGAGGAAGAAGTTCTTCCCCATGAGAGTGGTGAGACCCTGGAATGGGTTGCCCAGGGAGGTGGTTGAGGCCCCATCCCTGGGGGTCTTTAAGGCCAGGCTGGATGAGGCTCTAGACAGCCTGGTCTAGTGGGAGGTGTCCCTGCTCATGGCAGAGGGGTTGGAACTGGGTGATCCTTGTGGTCCCTTCCAACCCTGACAGATTCTGATCTGTTTTAGCAGAGGACTTTAGAGCCCTAATGGCTCAATGGTTGGACTTGATGATCTTGGAGGTCCCTTCCAACCTAAAGGATTCTATGATTCTATGATGCTGAACACACCCCTTGCCTCCCTGGGATGGGTGTGGTGGGGGATGAGCACACAGATCACAAGGTATTACAGATGGCATCAGTGCCAGACCTCCAGCTGGTCACTAACATGTAGATGTGCTGCTCAAGCAGATTATATCCACAATCTGATGCAGGCATCCAGCCCTTTTGCACAGACAATGCAGGAGACAGTGGTTTCTCCAAAGAGGATTGAGTGCTGGTTTATGCTTAGCAGGAGCTGCCCAAAGCTCACCAGAGGGAAAGGCCAAGTCCTGGGGGTTGTATGAGCTCCTCTTGAGCTGCAGTGCCTGAGTGGGGCTGTACAGGAGGGCTGAATGCATTGGATGTCCACTGGCTCATTAAAAGCTGTGAGGAGGGGAGGCTGTTAACCACCAACCTCCTGCAGCAGGCGAGTAGCTCAAGCACAGGAAGTGGGAGATGTGGCTTCAGTTTCCTCTTACTCTGCGTGGAGCCAAGTGTGCACTTCTCCATTCCTCTGGGAGCAGGTTGGCTGCCAGGCTGTGCAGGGAATGTCCTCTTGGCCCTGGAGGGGGGCTGCCCATGGGCAGTCAGCAGGCAGGAGAGCAAGCACAGGATACCAAGGGGAATGGCTGGGTTCTCGTTAAGCTTCAAGGATTGTTTATACTGTGATGGTTCAGCCGGGACAGGTGAGCAGTC
>NW_008631610.1:1100-13352 GCF_000691845.1 Merops nubicus
CTTGGAGCAGAAACTTCTCAGTCCCGCATGCAGACAGTGAAGAACAAGTTCATCTTTACTTTAGGGAGACAAAACACTCAGATTTCTTTATGGATGACTGAGGAAGAGTTACTTCTGCGATCAGACTCTCCCGATGATTTTTCAGATGTCCAGGCTGTCCAGGATGCTCCAGGATGCTTCCAGATATCCAGGAGCTGGTTCCTCTGTTTCTGCTTGGTGATCGGAGAGCACCAGCCTGACTGACTCAGCTGCGGGCACCTGTGTTTGCTCAGGTGAAGTCTGCAGTGGTGAATGGAAGCAGGACTGTTGACTAGCTCTGCATATTGATATTGCACTCAAAACAAGCTGTTTGGCAGTCTCCGCGCGGAGTTACACTGAAATGTAGTTTTCATGTCTTACCAGACTGTTCTTCCTATTGCTAACTCGGAGACCAGGAGTCTGAGGGTGTTGTTATCAGTCTGTAATTTGGATTACACCTCTGTTCTCTGTCATCTTGCTTATTCCCTAAATGTGAGGCCAAGGCTGGTGTTTAGTGTCCAGGAGGAGATGGGACCTGCCTGCAAATATGAGGCTGTGATAGTGCCCCCAGTTCCTTCCTCCATAAGTGAAATGCTGGGGTTTGAACCCCGAGCCCCTGAATTAAGGTTGACATATGGGTGATTCCCACAGCCCTTCATACAGAAGAGGTGAGTTTGCCTTATAGCTTCCCCCCAGGTTGTGGCCGGCCCTGCAGGGAGAGCCATAAGGGAAATGAGCCCCAGGGGTCCCGCATTGAGTTGACAAAGGTCAGGTGTCTGCTTGGGGATAAAAGCTGGGACCACTTGCAGGGAGTCAGGAGTGTCTGTCTGTGGAGTGCACTCCACAGAGCTTCCTGGTTCAGGGCAGACCTCCTGACTCTCCCTGGAGCTGGGCCCCAGTCTGCTTAAGACCTTTGCGACCACGGGCCGATCGGGTGAGAGTCACTATGTGGGCACCTTTCTCTTATGTGCTTAGCCTGCTGGCCTGACTGTTTCCCATGCCAACTGTGGGCAACCTCGGGTCTCTGTTTGTACCACCTGTTGTGGGACGATTCGTGTCGTTTGTGGGATCGTTGGGGGTGGCGTCGATCATGTACGAGCTTGTTGACCTGTTTGTACCCCTGGCGGTCATTCATGTCGTAACATTTTTGTCTACAATACAGTCTGCATATTGGTTCATCTTCCTGCTGGTGGTATCATTTTTGTTGGGCCTGGTCATTGGCAAAACGATAAGCAAGGCTGTTGCATCAGAACAGGAAGGTGCAAATATGGTTTTTTACAAGTGGCTTTTGGGTTTGAATTAAAACATTTTTCCTAGAACTAAATGCTTTCTTTTCCTGCCTTTCTCTTCCTGAGCCCAACACAAGTATTCAGGCAGCTGGGTGCAGGCCCACAGATGTCATGCAGAGGTTGGCCTGTGAACTCTGTGAGGAGTTTCAGGAGGAAGTAGCACAGACAGTGAGGTACCCTGAGTAGGTCAAGTTCCTGACAGAAGGTACCTCTTAGGAGACTGGGTTTTTTTTGACATTGTCAAGAGGATGTTCCCGTGACTACTGGACTAGCTGTACCGGAAAGTTCTGCTGCAATACTCCTGGTTTTTCTGCACTTCACAGGTTAGCAGCTTGTAACAAGGAAATTTTTACATCAAATCTAGATTAAACATAAAATTCTACCTTTTTCACTAAAGCTCATGAATTAAGAATCCCATGGCCTCAAAAATCCCATCTGAAGCAGTGAGATATAGTTGGCAGACTCAACAGAACTTTCTTGCTTTTCCTACGTTTGTTTTTTTTGCAGTCCTAGGCTTCAGAGTACCTCAGCTGCAAATACCGCTGTGGTTCAGAGGAAGAAGTTCACAGTGATTCACATGAAGAGGGTTTATGGTGTAGGAATTATTTCTTTGTGCCTCTTGGAGGTAATGATGTGCAGGTAGATGGAGATCATGAGCCCAGGGGCAGTGCCACATGCTGCATGGAGGAGGGTGGTGAGGGAGCGCAGGGCTGCAGGACGATGCGCTTGCTGCAGTGCTGGGCTGGAGGGAGAAACAGCCAGCTCCATATTTCAGCCTCACAGAAACCCTCAGATGTTGCAGGCATGTGTGCACTGCAGTGCCTAAGGGCTTTGGCAGAAACCACTCTGCCCAACCTACTTAGTACGAATCCAGGGTCACTGATCTGCAGAATCCTTTCGATACTGCAGCACAGGCTTGGCTCTGCAATCCTACCAACCTCCATCTGATTTTTACCACATCTTCTCGAAAACAGTGACCTTGTGTCGCTGTGATCATTCATCTTTTACAGACATTTTTAAAGGCCTGCTGGATCAGTCCAGAAGCTTGTCTGGATTTGTGATTCAGAGTTGGCTGGAAAAGTTCTCATGCATTTAGCTTATGGATGGAGAATTGTCAGATTGCAGGGGGAATGTGACTGATCTGGGAAGTGATCAATGAAGAAAACTGAATCTAGGCCTTTTACACTCCTTTGAAAATAACCTAGTTTGGGTGTCTGTAGGGATATATTACTGGTTTGGCTAATGGTAGTTAAATGAGTTGTATTTGTTCTTAAGTATCACAATCAAGAAGAAGTAAAACCCACATCACAGTGGTCTCCAGGGCCTTATTCCCAATTGCTGTCAGTCTAAATTGTTGGTCTTACAGCTCAGTCCATTAACCTCACAGTAATTTTCCCCCAGAGGACACAAATGAGGTAGAGCTAAGCAGTTTCTCAGTGATCACATAACTCAAGCAGCAGAGGCCTTTGGAAGAAAACTATCGGAGAAGATATTATTAAAGATTGCACTGTGAATGCCGTCAGAGAGATTACGTGGTCCCCACCCCAATTGTTTCAGCTTCAAGCGCTGACCTTTTCTAAATAACATTTTCTTAGATTTTCTTTTCTTTTTAATACATTATGTCACACTTTAATATTTCCATTTTCATATTAAAGCACATCTATTCCAAGCCACCTCAGGGAATGTCATCATAGTGTGATTTTTGAAAACAAGTGCCCAGGGTACATATGTGTCTCTCATACTATAGTCATAGGCTCAATCCTCTGCTCCAAGAAAGGCTCAATAATTCGTACATCATTTCTTATAAACAATTATCTGGCCTTTTCTTAAGGAAACCCAAGATATACCATGGCCTCAGGATCATGTCCACCCTGAACTTTCCTTCCTGCAATTTAAAAACATTTTTATCCCACTTACGATGGATGGGAGAATAAACCATCCTTCTCTTTTCAGCAACTTGATGATGTATCTGAGACACTCCCCTCAGTCCTGCTCTGTATTAAACAACTTTTCCTGTTTCCCTTTAACTTTTTCTAGAGCTCTGGCTTTTACTTTCTTCTGGACTAGTTCATATCTCAAAGAGTGAAACTCAAAACTTGACATATAGCTCCAGCTGAGGTCTTACCAGGTCCATGTCTCTCAGGCTGCTCTCTTGTTTTCCTTCCCAGTATCTTGTTTGTCTGTCCAGGAGAGTGTACCACTGCTGACACCTCTACGACCCTACTTCCCCCCTGGGGGTAGCCTTCAGTCACATGCAGGTGATCACATTGTTTCAACAGATCCATCCATGACAAAATGGCATAGACTTTTAACTATCTCCTTGTTGTCTGTTCAGGGTCCTTATAAAACTGTTAAATAATTTATTCAATTATTTTTCTAGTAACTGGAGTTCAAGTGGCTATTCCACAGCTCTATTTCCTTCTTTTCCCATTTCTCCAAGCATGCCTTTTTCTGTGTTGGCAGAACTTTCCTTCTCTTACTTTCCATGGAGTCTCAGAGAAGACTGGAAATTGCTCTGAGATTAATGAGCCATTTCTCTAAAAATCTGAGGATGAATCTAAGTGTTCTTTGACTTATTCCTTCCCTGCTTTCCCTATTTAAAGCTGAGCTCTTAACCCTTTGATACTAGTATGAACTATGACAGCCACTTGTTCATGGGTGACTTCTTTATTAATAGGTGACTTTTTTGTTGAAAATACTGAGCCATGGGTAGCTCTTCTTCTCTGCTGAGCTGCAGCTGGTTCATTTCCTTGGTCTTCCTCTTAATACTGCTGCATTTATAGAACATTTCCTGTTAATGTTAAAGTTTTTCTGCTGATTTTATCTACTTCTGCGCCTACGCTTCTGTACTTGTCATAGGGGTAACTGGCAGCTTATTTTTCATCTAAAAATCAATATAAAAGGTTCTTTTCCTTACACTCATAGCACCAGGCACAAAGGATTCCCAGTCCCAATGATTTCTGATGTTTCCGTATTATAATTATTAAAATCAACTGCTGCAGCAAGAGGTAGTTATATCCTGTGAATGTAAGAGAAGGATATTTATTGAAATGCTGGATTTCATGAACATTATTAAGTTGCCAGATGTAGAACAACCAAGCAGATAGATTTTCTGCATCTGCTTTGAGAGACAGTGTAGCTTGGTGATGAGTCTTGAAAAAGAAGCAGGTCACAGAGTCTGGACCACGTTGGAAATGCATCCTCATGGCAGGATAGTCCCAGAGATTGGGGGGCCAGCCTTTCTCCAGATGAGTACATTCAGTTCTCAGCTCTGCAATAAGCTTTGTCTATAATGGCAATTAAGTCATACAGGCTCGGTGCCTCTGGCTCCCTTTGTTGCACTAACTCAAAGCTAAATTTACATTCAAACTTTGTGGTTGTGGTGATAGGCAATTTCTGTGCTTGCTCATTCTGTAGGTAGCATGCTCAGGCTGAGGCTTACTTCTCTCGGAACAGCAGAAGTTGTGAATTGCACACAAAAATATATATTTGGGGGTGGGTTCAGTGCTGAATTCTATACTTCTGTGTCTCATCCTGTCTCAAAGGGTAATAGTCTAGTCACATATTTCATCAGTGTTGCATGCCACTGAGTAGCAGTTCACCAACAGAATAGCTGGAACCTCTGGTGATGTCTCAGTGTTGCAGTTTGTAGCCTGGTCTGCTGTTCCCAAGGCCCATGGAAGTCCTGCCAGGAGCAACCAACGCCACCTCCTAGCAAAAGTTCAAAATTACACACATCTCCTGAGTACTGGTTGACCATTGGCATACCATGCTTTAACATTGGTCTGTTTTCTAAGAACTTTTTCTTTTCTTTTTGCTGCACCAACAAATTTAAGGTGAAGGAAAAATGTATCCTCATAAGCATCTGACTGGAATCTTGAAGACTGGTAAAGTCTAAAAGAGAATGGAGGATCAGAAGGGAAATGTGGCTGGTTTCATATGAGTACTTAATTAATGTCCTCTAAACCAGTGTTCATGGGACAGGGGAGGGACTGGGAAAAGACAGTTGAGGGAGGTGACCCAGTGCACTCACTGTGTTCTTTTGAAGATGCTCAGTTACTGCATGGGGCAAATTAAAATTCATCAGTAACTGTTTCCAGGGATTTCCATCGTCCACTGGCTGATCTGGGAGCTGTTTTCTTGTACTTGCATTTTTCCCAAGCTGAGTACCTTCTTGATATTCTTGTCTGTGTTTCTGCCCACTCCACTTTGCTGCATGTGTCTGTCCTGGCTGCAGCTGATTACCTCCAATTGAGGAGTCCTCCTGTCCTGGACCTGCTCAGCTGTGGCTGTCTCCCAGCACTTTTCTTGAGGTTTGCCTTTGTCATCCGTTGTCTCTGCACTCCTTCCCACTGTCTGTAGTGTGTTGGCTTAAAAGTTATTTTTGTGTATGGGCCATCCCAGGACTAAATGAATTTCACTGCACAAATGTGGTGACCTGGATATTCTTCTTCTGAGATGACATATTTGTATTGTGGAGTTTCATTAAAAAGAGAGCAACTGGGGAAGATCTGAGCTCCCTTTAGCATACAGAGGGCTGGGAGCAGTAGCTCCAAGGACAAGAAACTGAGGTTTGTCAAATGCTTTAAGGTATGCCACTAATTAGAAAGCAAACATGAACAGACCTTTTCATGTCAGCAGTGGTATGTCAGAGATAAGAGGCATCTATGTTACTAAGGACCGCCCAATCTATTGGAATGACTGCTCACTTTACTGTCCTGGGAAGGTGTCATGTGGGAGAGAGACACAGGTGTCCTCGGCAGGTGTCCTTTTCCAAATCAGAAAGGCCAGAAGAAGGACTGGAACCTATGTGCACAAGCGCCAGAGAGGGGACAGCAGCACCTTTGTGTTGCTGTGATTGATGTGAACCAGCATCAGAAGCTGCAGGGGGGAGAGGGGAGCACTTGGCTCTTGCACAGCGGTGGAGATCTATTGCTGCTCTGCCCAACAGGGGCTATCTTCAGAAGCAGATGGTGGTGCTGCATGACCTGTATGTCACATTTGTGCCTTTTTTCATTCCTGTAATGGGAAGAAGCTTGTGAATGAATATAGCATGCTCTGGTGCCAGCAGGCAACTGCTGTGGTTGTCCAAACCTTCCTGTGGGAGGGAGTCGAGGCAGCCAGGCAGAGATGTGTGTGGTCGTGCTCTGCCTTAGCAACTTTCAGTGTCGGCAAACCTGGCAGAGAAAGGAGGATTTTCTTCAGTGATGTCCCAGTCCTCCATCAGGACACAAAGGTAGTCCCACACTTCTCATTTTTGGCAAAGGGACCCTGGAAAAATGCTGAAAATGCAGCAATTGCTCACGTCAGCAGGGCTCTGCCTGCAGGATGTGCCCGCTGAGACTGGCAGGAGACCTGTGTCCCAGCTGCAAGGGGGGAGCAAGGATTTTGCACTGCACCATAAAGACCTAAAGCTCCCAGTCAACCATTTGCATCTTGTCCCGTAAGAAGAAAGCAGCAGCAGCAAGAAAAACTAAATATTTTGTGTCTGGCTGAGCGTGTTTCACTGTGGAGTCACAGGCAACAACAGTTACATTCCTCACGCCTGAGAGAGATTACGAGGGAGGGTGCAGGAATGTGCATCTGGCAGCACTTTGTATCTTGGCCATTTCATTGTTTTCTCTGTATATGAGGTTCCCGAAGTTTTGGTCGTGGAGGGCCGTTTAATCCAGGGAATATCAGGCTGGGGCTGCATAACAGATTTCCTATTCAGGGAAACACCATTCAAGAAAAACTGAGGACAGTTGTAAATAAAGTCCCCATCCAGGCTGCCTGCAAAAGTAGCTGGGGGCTTTATGTGGGGATCCTGACCTACCACAGCAACAGAGGGAAGCAAATTTCATTTTAAAATGCAAGAAAATGTAGGTGTAATATGTCAAAATGTTAATAGCATTACTTAAGGCCTGGGGCCAGGGACAGAATCTGAATTAACTATTCCAGATTTATTTTAATTGCATAGATTTTCAGAGAATATGTATGATAAAAATATCTTTTTAGAAATGCAGATCATTAGCATAAGGTTCTCAGGGTCCTTATCCCAACATTCTCCCTAAAAGAGAGAAGATATTTAAACTCTTTTGAAAAGTGATTAAAGATAAATGCAGGCAACTACCTCAGATTATCCTTTGGACAATCTCAGAATATTCTTTCCTTTACTGCTCTTGTGAATAAGACTACACCAGCTCTGGAGGTCTGACCAGAAACTCTTCCAGACTGTTATTACTTGCTTCTCTAACTTAGAAATACGTTACTCACTTGCTCAAAAATGTTTAAGTAGCCATTTTTGGCAGATGACTGCAGCAGAGGTGGAGGTTGCTATGGCTTAGCTTTGCTGTGTACGCTTGTGTGCGCACATGGGAGAGGCTCTCTATAGTTTAAGGAAGAATCCCTTCCTTCCTAAAGAACAGACACTAATTATTAGTTGTTGTGAAGTGATTTTATTGTGTCTGGGAAACTGCAGAATGCAGCAGTAGAATGATACTTGTAAAAAAAAAAAATAAATCTGGTGATGAATGAGAAATGAAGCCAGGCAAAGCATGCCCTGGCACAGCCCATTCTCTGTGCTGCACGTTTATGAAGCTACGCTGCATAGGTACACTGTACCCTTGGGAGAAAAAAATTCTTTTGTAGGGATTTGTATAGTTGTCATTTTACTCATAACTTACTCTTTTTGCACCTTGTACATTGCTGGAGTGGAGAAATGTCACAGTTCCACATAAGCCACAAAAGCAAATGAGTCCTGCATTCCTATCATCCACTCCTGGACGTCTGCAATCCGACTTGGAGTGGAAGTATTTTGTTGCTGGGGGCAGTTTCTTTTTGTGTTACTGCCGTGGCTGACCATGGGATTTGTTTACCTGGCTCTGGGTCAGGTGAGGTTGCTGGAAGTGAAGATGCTTGGAATTCCTGGGATCTGTGGAGCACGAGGCCTGCCAGGCTGCTGGGTGCTGGGTGCGGCATAGTTGGCTGAGGGGTCAGCAAAGAGGCAGGCAGCCCACGGGAGCCCATGGGGAGCCGAGGGCCCCTGGCTCATGTCCATGGCAGGGCTTTTGTTGTGAGGACCAAGAGGGTGATGCAAAGGGTGGTGCAACGCAGAAAGTCCGTGCACGAGGACAAGAGCGGACCTGAAATGGCCACACAGCGAGTGAGACACAGGTTTATGTACCACCTCTTCTTATTTCTGCTAGGTTTCTGCAGGTTTTTTTCCTATTTAAGCAGTTACTGCTTTGCACTTGTCTTAAGAGAAAAGCCCGTGGCGTTGTCTGGGGACGGTGGTGGCAGGAAGGGGTATGGCATATCCATCCCCACAAAGACCAGAGCGGTTGGGCCTCCCTTCCAATTCTTCATGTAAGCATTTTACAGCTCACCGTGATGTCTTGTGAAGTATCCAACCCTGACATTGCATCTCGTCCTGTGAAGCCATCAGTGCCTTTTGGCCCTGGCCAGGCGGAGGGCACATGCTACAGTGTGGAGGTGAGCGTGGCTAAGTCTGAGGCTGTGTTCCAGGCTGGTAAGAGTATTGTGTCAGTGCACCGAGCAGAGAGCGCTGAGCTAGGCTGAGCTTTCCTGCAGTGTATGGGCTGGAGGCCCCATGTAAAAACATTTGGCATTATTCCCAGATGTTTCATTTCTCCAAAACGAGCTTCACTTCCAGGCTCTAAGGAGCGCTGAAGACAGCTGTGCTGCCCAGCTCTTCGCCTGCCCTCAAGCCTGCTGTGGGTGGCTTCTCTGCCCCTCTTTCACATGAAGCAGCCCAGGGAGAGAAGTCAGGCTGCAAATATAGGTGGCTGTGGGAAGTTTCTTTTTTTAACTGTTTCAGTGCAGAGCACCTGGAGCAAGCAGCATGCCTTGCAGCTCCCTGGTTGCCTCTTGGGTCTCTGACCATCTTGCTGGTGACCATCTGCAGTCACTCAGAGGGGGATCTGTCCCTGCAGCATGTCACTTCAAACTGGAGACAAGCAGTAATGCTGCATCTGGCCTGACCTGGCCTTGTGACTCTCTGGGGGTGTGGGGGTGACTCTTACAGTACAAGGTTGGCTCAACAATAGCCCTGTTGTCCCTGGCTGCCCAGGACAACAAAGCCCTTCAGAGTGCTTGGCCCTGGTGCTCTGCCCTGTACCAGATGCTGATGTCAGAGACTGAGCGGCACATCCCTCCAGAGCAGGGCAAGGGGAGGAGGGCTTCTGCCTCCTCCCAGGCTGCCCTGGCACAGGGCAAATCCATCTCTCAGAGCGCTGACACTGCCTCATCCCCAGGCTTTTACCTTCTCCTGCCCATTCCCACCCTATGAAGCCATGTTGTGATAACTCCTGACTGGGGAAGTCTTAGAATCCAGGAGAGCCAGCTCATGGCAGCCTGTGGCAGAGCTCCAAGTCTCAATTCCTGTTGAGGGGATGGGGCTGTGACAGAAGTATTGCGTGTCAGACTTTGTCATATCCTAGTGAGCTGAGTGTGTGCAGAGCTTGGGCATAGAAACATGAAACTCTGCTACCATCAGCTCTGGATCTCTTGAGAAATCAGCGTTGGCTGAGCTGGCCACATCCTGTTACTTTGAGACATCAGGGTAGGAAGACATGGCTTCATTTCCTAATAAAAGAAAGGTATCAGAGCACTCGGTGCACTGCCTGTTGGGTTACCCAAGCTGGCTGTCTCCAAATGGCAGATGAACCATTCCCAGGCCTCCACAGCCCATGTCAGCTCTGCTACTTAGCAAATTAGACGGCAAATTCTAACTCTCTGAACAGCAAGAAACAATGGTGCTGAAAGGAAAATGGGAAAGTGGTAACTTATTCACTTCTCTTGGAGAAGAAAAAGGACTACAGATATTTCAGAAAAACTCCTTGACTGCTACAGGTAGCCAGACTGCTGGGAGAAGGGATTGCTCTGTGTTTGAGGGAGGCAGTTGGACACAGCTGTGCTTGGGTATGGATGAGAAGTACCGACAGCCTCATCCTGCTCCCCATTCTGGCTGAAAAAGGATAAAGGTCTGTTAGTGGGGACATGTATACATACATACATACATACAATGTGGAGCCCTCCAGTAGCTGGCCTGAGAGTCTGTCGAGGAGCTGGTGTTGGGTCCTAGTCTCCCCAGTAGCTGGCACCTGCTCATGCAGCTCCTGGGACCACAGCTCTAATCCAGTCACTGGTTTACAGACCCTGCACACAGCAGCACAGACACACTCTGAAGATCTTTCCAGTACCTGGATGTAGATACCATATCTTCCTTTCACCTGACACACTCAATGGGTCTCAGCCAACAACCAGAACTTATGGTCTCTCTGGTGGCTGATTTGGATCTCTTGGTCCCTCCAATAGCAGACCAAAGACCCTTTGATCTTTCTTGTATCTGTTCAGGACTTATGGCTGTTTTCATATCTACCTAGTCCAGTTTGATACGCACACACATGATACACCAGAACTCCAGTTTCTCCAGTTGCTGGCACTGCAGATGCACTGGCCCGTATGGCTTGTTGTCCCCACTGCAGTTGCTAGCACTAATGAAATCTCCATGCATGCACGTGCACACTGAACAGAGAGGCCCTTACCCAGGAAAATAGTGAGAAATGGATTTTTATAAAAAGACAGGGCAGACTGAAGGGATCAGACTCAGGACATCGACAAGACAAATGTGATGGCCAGCTGTCCATTTACATGCAACTATCTCTCTTCATCCCCTTCCTGCTGTTTTCTCACACTGTTTTCCTCCCTTTCTCCACCTTTATTTCTTCCCCTAATCATCCCTTGTCTTGTATAATCCCAAGATACTATTTGCTTTCGTCCAATAATGAGTCCCCTTGAGGCCTTATCAGTCTGTAAGATGACCTAGAGAGCCTTTCTCTTAACTCACTGTGATGGTTTTTACCCCAGATAATGGACCTGATTGCTGAGGAGGCTCCAGACAGGCTGCTCTGTTTGTGGGATCTGAGTTTCCCACCCATCATTGTCCTCCTGTATTACTGGGAGCCCTTTGTCACAGCAATCTGCCCAGTTGGCCCCTCCTTGGTCTTCCCAAGGCATGCTGGAGAAGCCTCACCTAGCAGTAGCCAGATCATGGAACCACAGAATCCTAGAATGCCAGGTTGGAAGGGACCTCAGGGATCATTCTGGCCCAATCTGATCCTTTCTGCTGCCCAGTGTGACTGCCCACAGCTTCTTTCCCATCCAGTCTCACTCTGGCCATTACCTTTCCACGCACAGCTCAGCTGGACAACACTAGCTGGGAAGGGCTGCTTGAAAGGAACGGGACAGATTTGTCCACGAAATGACTTTTTGTCCATTAGTACAGAAAGCAAAAACAGCCGTGTATTTTCCTGGGGACTGATCCTAGAGCTCCCTGTGAGTTTATATGCATTCCATGTGCAGGGATACTTACGCGTGTAGCCGCAGTCACCATGTTCTAGACAGGCTTTCTTACTCAGAGCAGACACCACTCCCATCTGGCTGTTCGGGGTCTTCGGTGCCTGCTCTGAGGGTGGCACTTCATTTCCCCTTTCTTGGTTGTTAATTGAGTGCCAGGACTCTATGCTCTTGTCAGATAGTGCTAAATACTGTCACAGGGTAGCACTCACGCCGGCTGTGAGCACACTGAAAAGGGAGCTTAGGAAAGTGATGAATTCGCTTGGAAGCGTGCCGAGAGCTCAGGCAGCGCAAGGGGCGAGAAGCCAGCAGCCAGACAGGCTCTCCTCCTCTGCAAAGTGTGCTCACCCTCCCACCACACCTGCCACCCCTGAAACAGGGACCCAGCAAGGGCTTTTTGTTCTCTTTTTTGCTAACCACCCTCCCCAAATCAGGGCCTCACTCCTGTGTGCTTCCTCCACAATTCATCTTCCCCCCATGCCCCCCTTCCATCTTTCTTATCCTTCATTCTTCTCACACCTGCCTAACTTCCCTCACCTCAGGCCAAAAAAGGTGCTAGCCATTTCCAAGCACCTCCCTGAACCGC
>NW_008631610.1:13383-20346 GCF_000691845.1 Merops nubicus
GTGAGCATCATCTGTGGTAGGGTCTGGACCAGACCCAGTGCCATGAGTCCTGTGGGACTCACCGCAGGGCACAGGCTCAGCTGCAGCTCAGTGCTGTGGCTTCTCCCAGTCTGACCCTTACGTGGCTTTGTGCACCAGGCACGTGTTGAGAGGGAAGGAAGAGGACTGATCTGTGCTGGAGTTACTTGGATTTTTCACCTCTGGCTCAACAGCCTGTGTTTAGAAGGGGTCTAGGCGGGATTCCTGGATGACAACATCTCTCTTCCCACCCATTTTGATCTCTCACAGAGCACTGAGCCAGAAAACATCATCCAGTCTGTCTCCCTGGGTCATGTATCCTTCAGAAACCATTTGGTTTTCCCTAGTTTAGCGTACTGGCAGAGAAGTATTACAGTATACCAGTCCCAGAAGGTTAATTGTCTGCGAACACAGTGCTATTCATGGATGCTTCCTTGAAGCAAGGTCCTGGGCATGTCCCTGCACCACAGCCAGGGACCTGAGTGGTAGAGGAGGGAGGATTTTGGCAGCTGTGGATCTGGCTGGGGGAGGAGACCTTCAGTGGGGAGGGTGGAGCTGCATTTTGGAGCCGAATGGGAGAGGAGTGCAGAGCTACAGGAGAGTTCCACAGAGCAGAGACACATGCACAGGGGCCACCTGGTCCTCCTCCTGGTCACAGCTGTGGTGGGTTGGTAGGAAGGTGGCAGGGGTGGCATCCAAGGAAACAGCAGCTGCAGGGAGATGCTGAATTTATTTAGGAGGAAGGAGTGAAGTAGACTTGGGTGTGGCACAGAGGAGACTTCGTAGGGCAGGGAGATTTTTAACACTGGGAAAATGAGAGCGATACTGTTAGACTGGCATGTGGGGCATGTGCTGGGCAGAGCTTCGGCCATGGCTCCAGCCTGGCAGTGCAAGTAGCACGCTGAGGTGCCCTAAGACTTGGCCTAAGGGGCTGTTTCTCTCTGAGGAACAGGGCTGGTGTGACAGAAGGTAGCCAGACATGAGGCGTGATACCCACAGAAGAGGGATTTCACTGGCTGGGCTGTGGGGGCTGGAGGGCAGTGGCATTGGCACTGCCTTGCTCTGCTCCTGCTGCAGAGGCAGTGCCCGCAGGGCCACCCAGAGAGGGTGACTTATCCCCAGCAGCCATGTGCCATCAGACTCAGCTGAATGGGAGCTTGTGCTGTTTGCCATGACAACCAGAATAGGTCATATGACCCGTCCCACTTTCTAAATATAAATCTTTTTCACACAGTGTATGTGACTCCATGGAAACCAAATGTTGAGCAAGAAAGATTGCATAAAAATGAACAAAATACAGAATGACTCAAAGTACTAGAGAGAGTTAGGCTCTGGGTAATGCCAGAGGGGTTTTGAGGTGCCCCAGCCATTCCCTGTCGCCTGGGACACATTGGTGTGACCATGCCTGTGCCCAGCCTGGGGAGGGTCTGTGGGCCACTTCTCAGTGCTGGGATCTTCCTGCCAAACTTGGGATGGACGTGAGAGTTGCTGTAGGCATCCTTGCCACCAAGGGTCTTCTGTGGACTTCTCTCACTAGCAAATTGTGTTTGTAACATCAGCTGTGTTCAAACACAGACCTCACTTTTTTGACTGCATCATGTCTGCCTTATTTCTGCTTCGTACCCTTGGGCTGACACATACCTTTGCCAAGTCAGGTACTTAGGAAAACTGCAGTTAGACAGAAATGTGGGCTCAGTAATGTCAGTGCAGAGCAAGCTTTCCCCCACAGGACAAAGGGCTGGGCTGCTGCAGGGTCACGCTGTGGCAGTTTTCCCCTGCTGTGTCTTTGCATTGCTTCTTGCAAGGAGTTTCCCCTGCATGCTTTGTCCAGCTTTCTGTCACCAGTGATCCTCTATCACTGGGCAGGACACAGCAGGGGAGCTGCTTAAATGGACTCTGTAGCCTTTCTTTGTACAGTTGGGTCTGCAGCAGAAGTGCAGCGTGACTGAGCAGTGGCAACAGCAGGGAAGTGCACTGGCACTGCACTGGATTCAAACCTTTCCCACAGCTGGAAGCATCCTCTTCAGTTGCTCCAAGGCTGCCTGCTCGGTCGAAACAGGATCATAAAACCATAGAATAATTTAAATTGGAAGGGACTTTTGGAGGTCTCTGGTCCAAACCCGAGTTCAGAGTTAGATCAGGTTGCTCAGGCCCACATTTGTGGTTTTGGGACTGTCTTGCTTTACCTTGGATTGTGTGTTCGGGACACCACCTGGACTCCACTCTGCTGCAGCGCAGTGTGAGCTAACACATCTTCAGGGAGCTCAGGCTTTTAAGCACGCAGATGTTTCCTCCCTAGGATCCCTCTTTGAAGGGGAATGGGGATTTCCTGCAGTTTGAAAATGGGAAGTGATTTCCCTCCATTGAGCAAGACTGAACTTGTCTCAGGAGGGCTGTCAGCATGGGGTGGACTGATGTGTGAGGGCCCTTCACTCCCTGTTGCTTCAGTTTGCTGCATGAAACCCCTTTTGGGTTTCTGTTTTTCCACCAGTGGAAGGGGATGTCATTGCCGGGTGGTCTTCCAAAGGAGCAGAATGAGTTGAAATGCTGCCTACTTGATAAGAAGAGTGAGAAAGAAAAACAAAATAGTCAGAAAGTCAGAAGAGGTGGAGTGGGAGAAGCATCCCCACTGCCTCTCTGCTGGATGTGCTGCTCTGTTCTGAGCTGGCTTAGCTAGACAGCAAGGGCCAGGGTTTCAATGTGCAGGCCATAGCTGGTGCTCTTTGTTGCATGGAGGATCCAGGATGCCTGACCCAGTTGTCATTCTCTTCAGACATGCTTCTAGACAATCTCTGCTTAACAAAGCACAGTTGAAACACCGTCAAGTGTGTTGCTTCTGCCTCTAAGTGATGCTGTGGGGTGGCTGTCCTGATGCACTGGTTGTCCTCGTTTCCCTGACTTGCCTCACCCAATGCCTGTGGATGTGGGGTAATGGTCAGGTTCATGTGCTTTGCCCTAAAAAACACATCCTTCTGCCTCTCGTTGATCCTGGAGCAGGCAGCTTAACCCCCATAGGTGTGCTTTTATTTCATGTGGTTGCCTTTGCTAGCCCTCTGATGCATGGTTTGGTCCTGAAGAGCTCGAGTGCCCTCTCTGCTTTGAGGTGCCTTTTACATTTGCTGCTCATTTCTGGTTCCTTTCTGCTGAGCATGTATCAGAAGAATCCTGCACCTGTGTTCCTGCAGACAGCAAAACAAACCCATCTCTTGTCATGGAGAATGAGATCTGTTGAGTGGCTGGCTCCTACATGTACCCCTGCTTTATGGACTTCTGAAGTCTTGCACGAGGGAAGGACCTGTGCTCTTGCTTTTGAAGGTTTTGAGAGATACTTTGATCCCTTTTCCAGGCAGCAAATACAGATGCAGGAGGTTTTCACTTGGGGTCATGCGTTCTCTGCTCTGCTCACATAGTTCAGATTTCCTGTTTCCCCAATGGGGTGTTGCAGACATCCTTTTCAGGTCCAGATCTGCCTGTCCACCACTATGCAGCGGCTGGTGACACTCCCAGAAGCGACAGTGGGGGGAGTGGCGTAAGTGTTTCGTTCAGCTCAAAGGCTCTGCAGGAGTTGCAGGATTCAGAAGGCAGAAGGGCTTGCTAGCCCACCCAGCCTGAGCCTCTGCACCACCGAGAAAGGGGCTTCAGTGTCCCATCTTTTTCTCTGATTTGGATAGAGCAGATCTTCTAGAAAGAGGCACTTAATTGGATGGAGAAACTACAAGAAGTGCACAGTCAACTGGTAAGCCATTCCAGTCAATACTTATCCCCATGATTAGCAGATTCTTTTAAATCTGAGCCTGTCTAGTTTCAACCTCCAGTCACTATCTATTATTCTGGTTTTGCTGTTCTGTCTGCTGATACTGAAATAATCTTTCCATGTAGACAGTCCTGTTGTGATTTACTGTTTTCATAAACTATCCTGGCAACAATTCTCCTAAAACTAGGAACAGGAGATCAAGGTAACAGCAGTCTTGCCGAGCTGTCTAAGGAAAAGGTGTGCAAGCAGAAGTGTCTCCCTTTCTTTGTGTCACGTGGCTGGGCACAGGGTGTGTCCCAGTAAGAGCTGGGTTTGAGGAGAGATTTGAAGACTGTCTGGCAGTGCTGTGCCAGCTGTGGAGCTGGGCTCGTGAACACCATCTGCTGGGTGCATCTCTGTGTGCTGGCTCGGCAGCAGCATTGCCCAGCGCTGCATGCCAGGTTAGCCCCAACTCCTCCCGCACGGGTGTGCAAACATGGTTCCAGTTTAATTGTGCTGCCGCTAGAGGAAGGGACTACAGAGTGTCTGGCTAGGACAGGGTTCTTTCTGCCAAGAAAAGTAGAGCAAGTCTCTCCTGCTACTCAGATCTCCTGTTTTGGCAGAGAAGGGACAATGTGCTGCCACTGTGGTCTCTATGGCACCCTGATTTCTGAAAGAATGAGCTGCTGAGTGTGCCAAAACTATGAGGTACTTAATTTGTGATGCATTATAGAGCCCAGCCCCACATACTACTGCCCCACACCATCTGTTCCTGAGCCCCTTGATGTCTTTGCTTCAATGAGTGTAATGTGGTGAGGAGTAGAGGATGACGCCGAGTTTCGGTTCTTCAATTCCTCCCCTATGCTCAGTTCCTTTTTTCCCCACAGAGTATTGGTTTGAGGCAGAGCTGCTATAGAAGTGGGAGTTCAACTGTGTGTGAGAGCTGGGGTTGCACAGCCAGAAGAGAAGGCTCTGTGAGGATGG
This sequence comes from Merops nubicus, assembly GCF_000691845.1. Taxonomy (NCBI): domain Eukaryota; kingdom Metazoa; phylum Chordata; class Aves; order Coraciiformes; family Meropidae; genus Merops; species Merops nubicus. Next base: position 18,119 of record NW_008631610.1, read on the forward strand.
CCTTCCAGTATTTGGAGGGGAATTACAGGAAAGCTGGGGAGGAACTTTTTACAAGGGCCTGTAGTGATAGGATGAGGAGTAATGGGTTCAAACTGGAAGAGGGGAGATTTAGATTAGAAATTACAAGGAATTTCTTTATTTTGACAATAGTGAGACACTGGCACAGGCTGCCCAGGGAAGTTGTGGATGCCCCATCACTGGATGTGTTCAAGACCAAGTTGGATGGGGCTTTGAGCAACTTTGTCTAGTGGAAGGTGTCCCTGCTGCTGGCAGGGGCGTTTGAACTATATGGTCTTTAAGATCCCTCCCAACACAAACCATTTTATGTGACTCTGTATTTCTATACTTATATACATAGCTATGTCACTGGTCCTACAGGTCTCAAGCAGACAGTCGGAGTGATTCTATGAATACAGCCATGTACAAGGCATCTGCTTTTGCTGTAGTCCATCAGGGAGACCTGAAGCAACATTGAAAAAGTGACTTAAAGGATGCTGGGGCAATTGAAGAGCTTCCCTTAAGCAAACCAGCAGTGTCTGTCCTTGCAAGGTACTGTTGCAGACTGTGTGAAATGAAATAATACCATGGGCTGAACCTGGCCTTGACGTACTTGGTACATGAGATCACTATAGAACCATATTAAGAAAGAGGGGTAGGGGGAATAGATAGGCCTTCAGCTAAGAAGGGAAAGAAGGTGTGTCCTGGTTCTGTGTAAAAAGGGGTTCAGGGCAGGACCCACACGGAACAGAACTATGTACTCACCTCTCCCCGCCCTCGAGAGAGAGAGAGACACTTTTGAAAAAAAAATGAAGTATATTGTTCAACAAGGAACAGAAAACGAAAAAAGGGAGGTAAGGAAAATAATATATACAAAGATTAGAGGAATAATACAAAAAATAAAATATACAAAACCCTCAGAAATGGTTCCAGGGTCCCACGGAGTGAAAGAACTTTCCTCTCCGAACTCCAAGGCAGGAGTGAAATAAGAAACCACTCCCTGCCTTTTATCAGAGTGTGTGTGGGAAGGGGAGGAAATACAATGGTTTCACACCCACCCGGGGTCCTCCCAGTTGCTGGAAGGTCACGACCCCATTCCAAGCCTCAAACCACAACAAGGTGTTAAAAGGACAGAAATGGTGAGTGTGCACTAAAAATGTGTAAAATTATCTGCCTTCTGGATTGTGGAACAGAATCCAAGGTTGGATTATCCCAAATTCCTCTTTATGGGATGATCGTGCAGAGCAGAGTTGGTCTGGTGTAACTTTATCTTCACAGCCAGAGATCTGTGCAGTGAATCCAAGGGAACCTGCTGCCAAATTCTTCATAATCTGGTACTTTCCTACACAGTGGAATTTATTTTTTCTTCAGTGTACTTTTGCAAACAGTAATGCGGGACCATTTATCAATGACATGGATGAGGGGTTCGAGTGCACCCTCAGTAAATTTGTAGATGACACAAAATTAAGTGGCAGTGTCAATCTGCTGGAGGGTAGGAAGGCTCTGCAGAGGGATTTGGACAGGCTGAGGTCAGTTGTAGGAGGCTTAACAAGGCCAAGTGCCAGGTCCTGCACTTGGGTCACAACCACCCCAGTCAACGCTCCAGGCTTGGGGAGGAGTGACTGGAAAGCAGCCTGGAGGAAAAGGACCTGGGGGTGTTGGTGGACAGCCGACTGAGCATGAGCCAGCAGTGTGCCCAGGTGGCCATGAAGGCCAACAGCATCCTGGCCTGGATCAGAAAGTGTGACCAGCAGCAGCAGGGAGGTGACCATGCTCCTGGACTCGGCACTGGTGAGACCACACCTTGAGTCCTGTGTCCAGTTTTGGGCACCACAGGAACAGAAGGACATGGGAGGGGCTGGAGTGGGTCCAGAGAAGGGCAACGAGGCTGGTGAGAGGGCTGGCAAACATGCCTTGTGGAGACCAGCTGAGGGACCTGGGGTTGGTTAGTCTGGAGGAGACTGAGAGGTGACCTTGTCTCTCTCTACAGCTACCTAAAAGGAGATTGTAGTGAGGCTGGTGTTGGTCTGTTCTCCCAAATTAGTGATGATAGGACAAGAGGAAATGGCCTCAGGTTGTGCCAGGGGAGGTTTTGATTAGATATTAGGAAGAATTTCTTCACTGAGAGAGTGGTCAGGCACTGGGACAGGCTGCCCAGGGAGGTGGTGGAGTCACCATCCCTGAAGGTATTAAAAAAATGACTGGATGTGGCACTTGAGGCTAATGTAGGG
>NW_008631610.1:20380-45655 GCF_000691845.1 Merops nubicus
GTAGGGAAATGTTGGAAGGTTGGACTTGATGATCCTGAAAGTCCTTTCCAACCACAGTGATTCTATGATTCTGTGATTAATCCTGTGATGCAGAGCATTCAGAAACTGTCCCAAGAGTTCTCCCACTCTGTGCTATCCTTTGGAACATGTTGGGGGAGAGACTGATTTTGTGGTTCAAAAGATAGCTTGGTGCTATCATGCCTTCCCTTCTGATCTGACCTTCTCTGCATATGCTACTTGATCCTGAACCTCTGAATGCCTTTTAGCCCTGGCTTTCTCATGAGACCTACCTGTTTTGGTCAAGGACTGTGTATGGGTAAGGTGCAAGGACAGTCCCTCACGAGGTAGCCCTGGAGACAGAAACCAACCTTCTTCTTAGCTGTTACTGCAGTTACTGGGGTGACTGCACTGCTCAGACATACTCTTCCCAAGAGTTCTTTTTTCTTCCCAGTGTTTTATTACATACTGGGGGTGTCAGGGATGTGTGAGCATTTCTGCTGGTGCCAGTATGTGGCTGGAAAGACCTAGAGATAAATATGTGGTTGTTGGAGCCATGTTGTAAGTAGCATTGCATAGTGAAACAAGCACTATCATAAACACCCATATCATGTTGGAGAAGAGCTCAGATAACCCAAAGGTAAAACTGGGATAGCTTAATTTTTCTGTGATATTCATGAGGTTTCTTGTTTTCATTAGCAGCATGGAAAGCTGTATGAAACAGAAAAGTGTTTCAGTGGCATGTTTCAAGAGGTCCTGCCCCTTTGTTCACATTGTTGTGCTAACTTCACTAAGACAAGGATTTCATTTAGTGCATTTCTTTGCAATAGAATAACACTAAGAATAACATGTGCCTTTGGGCAGGCTAATGTGTAAGAGAAGTTTTCACTTGCATCCTAAGCTGAAGACAGAAAAAAAATAGTAAGATGCACTGTGAAAGCTTCTGTTTTCTCACATGTACAACAGAGTGAGTGGAACTGTAAATGGACTTGATTAAATGTTAGAGACCAGAAACATAGGGGCTAGGAATAGATGGTGGGTACCCAACTGAACAAATCTGCATACTGCCCTGCTAGCCACACGCATGCAGAGCATGAGATTTGTCCCATGTAGAAAACCTTTGAATCTCCCAAGATAACTGAATCAATTAATGTTGGGCCAGGTCAGTCTCCCAGTCTGTGTTTCTGCTCAAGGAGAGGAGCTAAACTCTGAAGGAGCATATGCTCCATCTGTGCTGCAGCAGTGAGACAGTATTGATCTCACACTGGCCTTGGGTCCACATGGCTGCCTAGCAGGCTGTGGCCTGGCTCTGCAAGTACGCTTGATGAGGCAGGAATTCGAGATCATTCCTCAGTTCAGTGCCTCTTGAGAGCTCTTGTAATCAGAATTTTCTGAAACTGAAATGTAAAATAGACTTTTGGCTCCAAAATCACTAAATGTCCGTTTTTTTCTGGGTTGGAACAGAGCTAGAATTTCACTCAGAGACTGAATGTGTAGGAGAAGGACGTATTGCAGATTTCTTTCTGATGGTACTGTTCCTATGTCTGTCAATGTGTGATCATTATATGCAGCCAGATGCTAGAACTCTCTCTCTCCCCTGGACCTGGTTGCTTGTGAATTTAGTGCAGTCTCTTCAGAACTGTCCCCAGCTGTGTCAGAAGGCACTTCCTGGCTAGAGTAGCTTCCATTGGATACATAATTCAATTTCACACATCTTTCCTTGTTCTTTTGTGTTTCTTCCTTCAAAGGCAATACAAACAAGCAAACAAACAAACAAAAAGTGAGTACCTGGCATGCCTGGTTTGCTTTAGGGAGTATGGAAAGGCAAAGTGGAGCTCTCTGAATGTGTGTCAGGAGGCGGCTGTTGAGTTCATAGCTGCAGCCCGGTAGGACTGCAGCTGGCAACCTTTGGCCATGCGTCTTACCTCTCTACCTTTGCCTTATTCAATGTTCCTGATTGAAGGGACCAGGCAGGGTTCATGCCTCCTTTGAGATTAAGCCCTCTTTGCCTTTGAGATGAAGCCCTCTTTGCCAGTCTCACATCAAGCAGTAGCTATAAATCCTAAGCTACCAAGGAACTACCAGAGCTACTTGGAAGATGGAAATAGTTCAGGTGACTCAGTGTAGTTTACACATTTCATCTTCATCTTGTGCTTTTCCTTGCACCTTGAACCTGCACTGAGGTTTGCAAGTGAGTTGGTGAAGAGATGTACAGCTGAGGTGGCAGTTGAACCCTAACAACTGTGTGTGCCTGGAGAGCTGGTGACAGCATGATGCTCATCTTCTGCTGTTCCTAATGATCTGGAACACTCCTAGTAATCTGGATCCTGATGAACCTGTATCCGGGTGTTATGGATCCAGATTCCGTCTAGATCAGTAGTGTATGCATTGCGTTGTTAGCATATATATCAGTATATGGATGAGTTTACTTCAGCACATTACGCCTTTAGGCAACATGGCTCTGCAGTGTTTTGTCTTGAAAATGTCTGTAGGTGATGGTGTCCCTGTAAATTAAATTTGAGCAGCACCTCCATGACCAGTGCTTTGACCACCAGTGTATCCAGAAGAGTTACTAAGCTGGTGAAGGGCTGAAAGAACATCTCCTAGAGGATGTTTTGTGTAGCCAGTGTTCCAAGAGAAGGTTGCTTCATGTTCTAGGACGTGTTGCTAGAACAGATAAGGGGAGATATGGACTTTGGTGTATTGCAGTCTCTAGAACACGAAACCTTTCCACATGTGTGTCTGGTTAGAGTTTACATTATCTAGATACTGACTTAATAGGTTGGGTTTGTTTGTTTGTTTGTTTTTTTCTTCTCTCAGCAGAAACCCAGAAAGGCAACTCCTCAGACAGGAGAAGATACCTTGAATGGCCATCTTCCCCCTGGCTGGCAGAGCTATATGTCTCCCCAGGGACGAAGGTACTATGTGAACACTTTCACAAACGGTAAGTTGGAGATGGGGCTTCACTAAATGTTACCCTAGCAGTACAGATCTGTTGCAGGAAAATGTCTCTCAGGTTGATTTTGATGACAAAATAGACCCAGAGTCAAAGGAATTAATGTGAAAGAAAATAATTATAAGAAGATCTAGTCTTCTGATGCTCTGTCATCTTAATTCTGACCGTTAGAAGACATCTGAAGCTTTTACAAAGGACAGAGAATGTAAAGTAGAAACACACCTGTCATAAATTTTTAAAAATATAAAGCACTGTTAAGGATACATTTTTTACCACATTCCTTATTTCCTTTCCCTTTAGTGGGAGATATTTATGTCTATAAATGTAGTTTAAGTATAAGGTAGTTTGGATAAAATGTCAGATATCACTAAAGCACCAGGGGAAAACAGAAATAGTTAACTGAAAAGCTGCTCAGATCAAAGTCAGCTTGCCCATGGAGACAAGGGAAGAAAAACACACGGGACATCAAAGACAGAATTTTCAGTCCATATTTGTGTATTTTATTCACTGTCATGCTAGCAGAGAAGCAGACAATTCATGATCTTATCAGCTGCTCAAGACCTGTCAAACTTGTACAACCTCTGGCTTACCTAAGACTCTGCGTCTACCTGCTTTTCTTGTCATCAGCTCACAACAGTGTTGCAAAACAGGGACTTGTGACCAGCAAAACCAGATTTCCTTATCAGAAAGAATGACAGAATGAGAAGGGAGGAGAGGACAGCAGGAGTTCACCTTGTTCACAATGGAGTCGAAGTCTTTGGGAATGACCACTGGTGTTTCTCTTTCTGACTCACTGTGGGTACAAGGAGAGCCATAGACAGTGCACCTCATGGTCCGTTTAGGGACTGATGTGTTTTACTCCAGTAGCCTTTGGCCTGGAACTTAGCCAAGTCATTATGTACCTGAGTTTCATGCACTGACTCTCCAGAAGGCACATGACCGTTGAAGACTGCTTTCATATTCAAGCATAGTCTGCTCTGGCTCATGAGCAGCACCTCCTGGCACGGCAGGGGAGGTCAGTTGGAGTTAGATACCCTGTGCCCACTGAGGTACAGAGATGGATGAGAAGTAGGTTAAACTCAGCCCTGAGCCATCATGGTCATGGATTTACTTACATGCACTGGGATGAGATCACATAAAACAAGTATGAGGCAGAGCCTGGTTTGTATGTGGTAAAAGCTCTTGTCACAGGAACCCTGCCCCACAAAGGTCAATGGCCTGGACTCAGTTTCTCCATGATGTCAGGTAGCTTTTTACTTTTCTCACAAAAGTTACAGACAGTACAACAAGGGCCAATAGCCACATCCTGCTTGGTAGGTCTGGGTCAGATATCAGGAAAGTGATTTTCTCTAGGAGGGCAGGATAGGCCTGGCACAGGCTGACCAAGGAGGTGGTGGAATCTCCAGAACCTGGCTAGACAAAACTGTGGCTGACCTGATCTGTTGTTAGCAGCGATCCTGCTCAGAGTAAGCAGCTGTGGTGGAGACTTCCAGAGGTCACTTCTGACCAGTCCATCTCAGCCGAATGCCCAAACCACCTATGGTGGTGCTCTCAGATACTTCAATGGAATTGCTGTGCAACAAAGAACTTGGTTCTCAGAATAACAGAGAATAAAATAGAGGGTAGAAGTGGGATTTCTGTGTTCTGGTCCTTGCTTTAGGGAGCACATATTCAAGTTCTGTTCTCATCTATTCAAGATGAGAAAGCTCCTCACCGCAGTAGCCTTAAAACCAGCTGGCTTTGAAGTTAGGCTTGCTCTTGTTTCTTGTGCTGGACTCAAGAATGATGAATTTCTGAGCTTCTCACACCTTCCATGAGGGCTGCAGCCTTTTGTGAGACAGCAGGATTCTCCTGCAGCATGTATAGGGCCATTCCTGGTCTGTAAGGTCATAACCATCTGTCAGATCTCCTAGGGACCGGTCATCTCTTTACTGAGATGAATGATCAGGAAGTGTTTCAAGACCTTCTCCACATTCTTCACAATTTCTCTCAATTGCTTTTTTCTGCCACGGGGAAGTCTGTGTGTTCAGCAGCTTTCACACAGTGACTCAAAAAGTGGCTGGCTGACTTCATGTTGACTTGCTGTAAAACCACTGTAGGGATGACAGCCATTACTAGAATGTACATCTGGTTTCCCCCGAAAGAGAAGGGACGTTACTAACCCATCAGGAAATGCTGTAGACCCTCTGCACATTGCTTTCCCATGGTCTTTCCCCTCTGATTCCATAGCTGAAACGATATGAAATGATAATTTTTCTAAGGCCCCCAGACATGCAGCAGGAGGTTGTGAGAGGTCAGGGAACGCTGCTTTGGGAGCTCATGGCAACAGTGCCTCCCAGGAAAGGCATGAGCACTTCCCTTGCTAGGACAAGCACATCCTGACAAACTGTACTGATAACTTCTCCTTGCTGAGCAGAGGTCCAGCTTCAGTGGAGCTGATGAAATGTAGGCTCTTTTAGAATATAGAGAGGTAGGGAAGGTAACAGCTCTGGGTCCATGCAGCCCAGCAGAATTTGGAAGCTGAGTCTGTCTGTGAGAGAAGGATGGTAGAAATTATGCACCCAGCTGCTGCTGTGTCTGGTCTCGCCGAAATGCCAGCAATGCTCTACATGTATTAATCCCATATAGATGGGTGCAACAAGTATACTTGTTAACGTACAGACAAAAATACAAAATACTGTGTAGGATACGTTTCCTATTTAAACATGCCAGGGAGTCACTCTAGGGAAGAAAAGGGAACTTCCAAGCCAGCAGTTAACCAGGCTGTCAGACAAAGTAGGTCCCACCCATCCGAGGAAGAAATACTTGCATCTCCAAGGGCATGCAGAGGTCTGTATTTTAATGAAGGCAAACAGCCAAACTGTCTCCTGGACAAGAAATAGGTACTGTAAGATTCAGAGTGAAAGATTAAATCTGTCTGAATGCCCTTCAAATGGCTTGGGAAGGGTCTTCCTCAAGCCAAGGAGCTTCCCAGGTCTGACCAATGAATGTGATGCAGATTTTCTCATGGCTGTCCTTAACAGATGCAACACGGCATAAGGTATGCTTGTAGGAGGAAGTTCTCTGTAGCACCCTGCCAGGAGAGGATAGCACTTCAGAGCTATAAGGGAATGAGAAAGAACTTTCTGCTTATTTTTAGTCTTACGTGGTTTAATTGTAGTTTTCTTTTATTTTTTTTTTTTTAATTTCTCTCTTTCACAAGCATCTGTAGTTGCTTTGCTGAAACTAGATGTTGTGAATATTTTATTAGAACTGTGCATTAACATAGCTGCACTGGAAGGTGAGCTTAAGGCAACCTGGATAACAGCAACACATTGTTCACTGAAGATTATGGTAGGTGTTTCTGCTGAGGACCTCATCCAGTACACTGTCTACTCAGCCCTCCCAGGGCTTTCTGATGCCTGGAGTAGTTGAGGGATGGATTCTCTGACATGCATCAAAACACTGGGACACATAGTTGGACTGTAAGGGTTTCCAGGGACCTTGTTACACTGGAAAATGAGTTTTTCTTCTCCACTTGGAGCTTTCTGTCAGAGAGGACTTCTGTTTTCAGTCCCAATGTGGAAGCAGGTTCTGACTTCAGAGCAGTTTAGGGGTGTTCTTGGATATGTCTCACATCTTCTGTTACAAGGATCTACACAACTTCCTGCTCGACAGGAAGAAACATGAAATTGTCCTGGAAGGGCTCTGTGCTTGTTACCTGTCATCAATCAAAGGTAGGTTCTCTCCCAGGCTCCTCTGAAATGCTCTGTGTATTTCCCTTCCGTCTCCAGGTGCAGAATCTGGATGTGGATCAGACTGACCATGCCAAACCCAGGGTGTCTTCTCCAGGTGCTGAAACACCAAGTTACCTAAACGCACTGTACAACTTCAGCTTTGTTACAGTGGCTTGTACTTTATCTAGCCTTTATTTCCTTCCTTGAAATTTTTCAATCCAAGAAGATATTTCTATGTCTTAACCATGGTCTGAGCTCTGCTTGCTGAGAGAACAAATGGTTTCAGAGAGAATAAATATGACTGGTTATCCTTCTAGTTTACAGCAGGTCTCTGGCTGCTGTGCAGACTCTTTTTTATGTGGCTTGGGTTTTTGTTTTGTTTTGTTTTGTTTTTCTCTTAGTTTGAATGACTTAGAATCCCTCTCCTTTTGAATCTTTTCTGTATTATTTCTCTGTGCTTCTCAAACCCACGGAGGCTGAGCCAGGCAGTGGAGCTGAAGTAGAGGCAAGAGGCTATCTACTTCTACTCAAGCACACAGAAATTGGTAGAGGAGAAACTAATAACAACTAGAAGAAGCACAGAGCTATTCAGTGGATGGAGTGGGATATGGTAGTATTCCTTCATAGGTAGTGATTGGGGGGGAAGAGGGGAAAGCAGCCAGAAAGTGAGTAGAAGGAAGGGCAGGCTCCTCTTCCTGACACAGATCATCCAGGAGTATCCTCAGCTGGATCTCTGCTAGCAGTTCCTTCAAGCTCTGTCCTGCCTGTGTGTGCTACCACCTTGGGGGCCCTGCTGACCTGGATTAAGCCCAGCCAGCAGCAAAGCACCACAAGGCCACTCACTCACCCCTTCCTCCCTACCATGGGGTGGGGAGGAGAATCCAAAGAAAAAGGTGAAACCTCATGTGTTGAGATAAAGAGAGTTAAATAGGCATGTAAACAGTAATGACAATAACACTAATAGAAGAATATATAAAGCAAGGGATGCACAACGCAGCTGCTCAGCATCTGGAACCCAGCACTCAACCCCTTCCTGACCCCAAATCCCCCAGGTACATACTGAGCTGGTATCCAGTATCCTCTAGGCTAGTTCTGTCAGCTGTGCTCCCTCCCAGCTTCCTGTGAAAATTAACCCTGCACTGGCCAAACCCAGGGCACCTACCCAGCTGCTTCTATCCAAGGTACAGCATGCTGCTGCAGCAGCTGTCTCTGATCCCCCCTGTTCTAGAGTCCAGAGGTACCCAGACCTGGCCTACCACTAAACTCAGCTAATTGCTGGAGTACTACATAATGACTTTTCCTTCAGGGCTGATGTTAGGTAGCAAAGGCAACACTGTGCCCCACAAGGTCTCCTGTAGCCTGAAGCCCACAAATCCATAGGAGGAATAAACACACTCACTCAGAGCATAGGAAGAAGGGAGGAAGCAGACCATGGAACCAAGGCATGGGATATGGAAGGACCCAGGCAATCAGTCCAATTATGTATAAGTTTCCCAGAGAGACTCATGATCTTGTTCTGCCATCCTGGAAACACCACTTTCTAAGAAGATTCAGGAGTCCTCTCAATAACCAGAACCCCTACACAGTACATACACTGCAAGCAGAATCAGCCCTTATAAAGGTAGCTTCTTGCCCCACCTCCAAGTTAATGTGGAAGGTGGGGGCACCTGGTGGTGAGCTCATAATCAGTTCCCACCCAAGGCTGGCCAGATTCTGGTTGAAAACAAATCAATCAGGAGGGTCTTACTTGCCTGGTTGTGAACATCATCCATATGCCCACCCTCATTCAGGGCTGGGGGTTTAACCCCAGCACTTCAGTTAGGCATAGGTATCATGCGTCCTCCCTTTGGTTGCCTCTTCCATCATATAGCTCTCATGCATGAGGTGGAAGACAGTCACTTATCTCAGCCATATGCTGAGCATATGTGAAAGCTCAGGGCATTGGGTTCACTGTCTGTTCTTTTAAATGTTGTATCTGGTCACCTTCAGAGTGGCATGTCCTTCTCTTGCAGCACTGCATCAGTCCTGCATGCCCAGCCAGTTGCCCTGTCAGTCACTGGGAGGTGTATCTCAGGGTATATGTGGGTATTCATCAAGCTCGAGGCTGTGGCTGAGCCCTGGGTCTGTTAAGAGCACAACATAGCATGCCCTGCCCTGCTCTGAGGCCTTGCTAGCACCCACTGCTTTTCTGAAGGTGGGTGCTAGCAAGAACAGGCTTTCTTGGCAAGTTCATGGCAGTTCTAGCAACTTCCATCATTGACAAGCAGTGGTGGGAGGAAGTACATGGCCTCTCATGTGGTACTATTGTGGCTAAACTTTTATACAGCCTCCAGGCAGGGCATGTCTGTGAGCAGAGACCCTGCATGCAGGAAAGGCAACTCATTTACAGGACGACAGGTGTTAAAAGCAGCAAAGGTGATTTGAAAGCTGGTTAGAGGGAAAACAAACTAAAGGGAAAGGGGACCATAGTTAAATTACAATACGATAAGTTGGTGCTAAACTGCTTGGCAGATCATACTGATGGCAATCAATGATGCCTTGTCAAAGGAGGGTTTGCACTGAAGGAAATCCTGCAGGGATCTGTCCCAGGCTTTGTCCTAGTCAGTATTTACAGTGATGAATGGCATGGTGACACTGAGAGTACCCACTCAAACGTTAACTTTAACTGAAGCTGGGAGAGAATATGGTGTGCTACACAGAACAGGCTCAGTATTCAGTCATCCTGCAGCTGAAGGCAGGTGCTGGAGTATTAAGATGCTCTTCAGTAAAGATGAACTTAAGATTGGAGATTTCATCAGAATTAATTAAGGGGCAAAGACAAGCAATGGAGCAGTTTACAAACAAAGACATAGGGGCTCTGGAGGACCTAAAACTGATCATGAGCCAGCAGTGTTGTGCTAGTACAAAACTCGGCAGCATTTTCCATTGTATAAGTAGGAACATTGTCTGTGAGGCATGAAGTAAGCCTCCAGCTTTACAAGGAAATGATAAAGCCTGAGCCTGGAATGTTTTATCTTGTCTGGATTCTACTCTTCAGGAAGGATGTGAGGCAGTTGCATGGAGCCCAGAAGTGAGTAGCAAGAATGATGGGAGATGTGGAATATATGGCCTGTGGGCAAATGTTGAGAGATTGGGGCTGTCTGCCCTAAGAAAGCAAAGGTGTGGATAGGGACATGAAAGAAGGCTTCAAGTGCATAAAGTGCTGTTGCAGAGAAGCCCATTTGCAATGCCTGTCATCACTAGGAGACACAGTAACACACTTCAGTTGCAATGAGGACAACTCCAACTCTCCCTAGCTCTAAGACAGTACAGTGTCAGAACAGGGAGTTGCCTTCAATTCTGCATCCCTGGAGGTCTCTAAGAGCTGGTTATGCAAATCCCTGAAAAATCATGTTGCCCTTGTTTTGAGGCACAGCAGGGACAAAATGACATCCTGAAATCCCTGTCGAGCTTGTTTTTTCAGTCTCTAAAACCTAATCTATATGAAAAATATTTATCAGTGTAGATGATGACAAATGCCTGGGACTCACATGAGATTTGTTCTTTATTTGGCACCTTTGTGTTTCCCCAGTTTTTACATATGCCATATCTAACTAAGCTGTTGTCACTCGATTGCTGGTTTTCTTTTCCTGGTTGTCTAAGTCAAAGAATCTTAATATGAGTTCAGAGGAATATTTACTGTGCTTCATTTCACGTGTACCCATGTGCACGTGTGCTGAACTTTCTACTACTGTACTTTGGGACAGATCCTGCTCCTCCCTGGACAGTCCTGCCCTCCTGCTCCCCTGGGGAAGGCAGGATCAGCTGGCAGTGTGCAGGGCAGCAGCTGGTGGGCTCCACACTACGCAGCCCATATGCTGGGCTGGGCACAAGGGTGAGAGCAGGGAGAGGACACAGCTTTTGAAGAAGGACAGCCAGCAAAAGCTATACATGTTTTAGTTAAGCAGAGTTCTGTGAGCCCTTTGTGTTGTTTTGCTCCCTTTTCCTGAAAACAGGAGGTGTTGAGTGACTAGTCCATCCAACAAATTGCCTTTCTGAACACCGCACCATCTCTGCTTCACCATTTGCTTCCTTCTTCACATGGTGCAGAAACCTTTTTTGGGATTAAATAGGTTCTTTGCTCTTGGTGCTTGAACTATTCAGAAATGGGAACTTAGGTATGCATACCCATTCCTGGGGAAGGACAATGGGATTTTAGGTGCAAATAACATAATGGTTCTTCCAAGAATTCAAAATATAACAGAACCTTCCCACCTTGTGGGACATTGATATTATTGCTAGCTTTTTCCAGTGGTCAGTGTCCTTCCACGTTATGATTATCTGCCTGGGCTATATATACATCTTACCTGACCATTTCCACTTTCTGTATTGTTGTGTGATCTAATTTTCATTGTATTTACATGAGAAACACAAGGAAATTGGCTCTTAACTGGAAGGAAATAGAACTTATAAGACAGTGCTCTTACTTCGAAAAAAGATTCTAGAAAAACTTGTAATGAAAGAACTGGGGTGGCTCTGGATGGAACAAACAGATTTGTCCAGTCAGGTGAACCAGCTGACAAAGATAGCACATTCCTGTCTCTCTCCACTTGATGGCCCAACCAGATAAATACTCCACATTTATCACCCTTTGAAACAGGTTGAGCTCAACCTGAAACCATTTCAAAGACCTCTGACCTGTAAAAGGTCTGCAGAATAAAGCCCAAGAGAATTTAATTGTACCTAAACTTTGTTTTCACAGTGTGGCCTGCTGTAGGAAGGTTGAGTCTGCATCAGTTACATTACAGTTGGGTTGTTTGGCATCTATTACAGACATCCAAGCTTCTCATGTCAAAGCATAAGAAAAAGAAAAGAGATGGCAAGCCACCCTAGAACACCTGGAAGACCCTTCTCTGTATCAGTCGTGGTCCTTATTTTGCATCATTAACTCTGCAAGGAGCCCTGTGCTGTCTGGAATGACAGTCAGGATACCTGTCCTGGGATTTGGAGGGTTAAGTGCATGTTCTGGCTCTCTGCTTAGAATCAGGACACCAGCGAGCCAGGATGATAAAGTGGAAAGAAGTGAGTGCAGAGGAGTGCTGCACCTGTCAGAGCGTTGCCTCTTGCGTGCTGCATCCTGTGTTCTTGCGTAGGTTTCACCATCCCTGTCGCCATCTGAGCAGAGCAGAGTTTGATTTGGCTGACAAGGTACCATCTGCAGGGTGGACAACTGCATTTGAACAAGGTCTTCCAGTCTCACCGTTTATCCATGAAAAGAAATAATTGCCTCTCAGCTGCCTTCCTGATGTAGGCATCTAAAATAGCCACTGTGAGCTACAGCCTGTAAAGTGCCAGTTTCCTGTCAGTGACTCTGAGGAGAGCTTCAGTGATAATACCAGCTCCACAGACACATAAAGCTGGCTGTAGTGAATCTCACAGGGGACTTGAGCTGAAGAACCTTAACTGTCCTCAGTGTCCTTGCATGGGATTATTCACCCTTATTCCTTCCATAGCAGAATGAAACCATGATGGTGTCAGCAGGCACAGAGACACCTGCATAGTGAAACAGTCTCTACCCATCAGGTCACGTGGTGAGCACACCTTCCTTCACACTCCTCTGCCCTGGCTTTCTTCCCCAACAGCATGTAGGATTCATAGAATCTCCGTAAAATGCTGCATCTCATTCCTACACTTGGTTCCTGCAGCTGATACAAATACCCAGGCGTATTGACATGTGCACACGTACACGCATCTGCAGATGTACTCACGCTCTGGGGAAGATTCAGAGTCTGAAACCTGCAGCATTCCTGGGGGTTACTAGAACAAGAGGAGCTGGAAGGCCAGGCCAACAGCTCTGCAAATCAAACCAGGGAAAAAAATATTTATCAGGGGCAGGAAGCCCTAACAGGTTTAGGAAGTATCAGAAATATGACCTGTTGGGATAGCAGTGGCTGAGGAAAGAAATATGTCTTTGGGTAGGTTCATTGCTTAAGTACTAAGAAGAACCTAGGAGGGCACACGGGTGCTGGCAGGAAGGCAGTGGAAAGGAAAGGCAGGCTCTGCAAGTACAGCTTCAGGGATGTCTCAGGGAGAACACCTTACCCGCAGCAAGCTTTGCCTCCTTCAAGGTAGTCCCAGCACATGGCTTAGAGCTGGCCAGAGCTGCAGCTCTGTGTTACACAGCTGTAAACCCCACAGAAAGCTTCTCTGCATGCTAGAAACTAATGAGTTGGAGCTGAAAAAAAAATGCATTTATGTTTGCAATGCTCATAGGTTTGATTCAGCAGATGGAGAAGAAATACTTTTCTGCCTTTGGAGGAATGAATGGGGGACCAGTGATTACTCTAAGAAATATTTCTCTGGGGGTGAGAAGGTCCTTCCCAGACCTGCAGTACTGGCTGTTCCACAGCACTGTGAACAATACTATTTGTCCTTGGATTTGTTACCTGTCAGGTTTTAGATATTAAAATCTCCTCCTAGCCAGAGTTTGGCTGTGTCCATGCCCATGCTTCCCCAGTTCACAGAGCCTCAGCACTACTACTTACAGGCACACAGCATTTTGCAGTGCCACAAGCCCTCTAGGACATATTTCTCACTCCGTGTTGTCCCATGCCCACGCTATGTATCAAGGGAATTGCAACTAGACATTTGAAGTGTGTCCAGAACCCTTGTCCCCACCTTCTGAAGCTCCTGCTTCCCTGCAGAGGAACTCTGGGCTGTAGCAATGATGCTTGTGACTCTAGATGGGGAGAGCATGGTGTACAACCCACCCCTCTCTGGCCTGAACCTTCCCAGCAGCCAAGAGGTGGCTTGTAGGGGTGGCTGCTTCTGCTTCTTGGGGACGGGGGAGGATGCTGGCAGCTGGGGATGAGGCCACCAGTCCTTCTCCATTTGTAAACAAGTCCAGCAAGGCACCTCCTCTGGTGGGCTCCCTTACCCGCTGAGTCAGGAAGGTATCTTCCACACACCCCAGGAACCTCTTGGACTGTTTCTTCTCTGCTATGTTCTATTTCCAGCAGATGTCTGGGAAGTTGAGGTCCCCCACAAGAACAAGGGCTTGCAATTTTGCAGCTTCTGCCAGTTGTCTATAGAACAATTCATCAACCTCGTCATCCTGATTGGGAGGTCTGTAATAGACTCCCAGCAGGATATCCACCTTGTTGGCCTGCCTCAACTTTACCCATAAACATTCAGCCTGTCCATCACACTTGTTGACCTCATGGAATCAAAACGCTCCCTAATAGAGAGACAAAAATTCCCTTATTTGCTTCAGAAAAAATATGAACACAGGCTTTTTTTTATTATTTATTTCTTCCTCACCAGAACTACACTGCTCTTTTAGCTGGTTTTACCTCAGCAAACAGTGTTGGACTCCATCCCTTGAGGTCAGCAGTACATCTGCACTCTCCTTTGGGCTTACAGGTCATCTCTGGTGTTGACCTGTTTGAAGAAACATGAAAAAAAGCCTCCAGGAGGAGGTTATCTTGTGGCCTTCATATTTCAAGTGAGCTGGCTCCAGTCTCAGCTTGATAAATCTTCCAGTGCTTTATGCACACTCCTCCATCTCTGTCTGTGACTCAGGTGAGGGGTTGTTGTCTGTTGTCTTACTGAAGAAAAAACAGTGTCTGTGTGAAATCCTGTAGACCTCTGTTGGTCCCTCAGGGCCTGTGTCCATCTCACCATCCATCTGAGATTGCCTGTCCCTAGCTGAGTACAGGGGTGTCCCTGTATGTTCCCTTCCCAAGACAGGTACCACTGCAGCAAGTCAGTGAGAAGCTCTGTTGTTCTTCTGGAATTTCAGGAAATAAAATGTCCTCAGGCTGGTCTGTGTTGCAAAATCACTATGTGTGAAGCTTTCAAAACCTTTCATGTGTATTAGCTGGTGGGAAAACTGTGGATAGGAAGAAACCCTGTCTGGCAGAAAGGGCAAACAAACAGAGTGCTGACATTTACATTGAGCCCTGAGCACATCTGGGCAGCCTGGTCGTCTTTTGGAGGCAGGTGCTGGTAATGTGAAATAATTTCTGTCCCGGGTATCTCCTACCTGACAGTCCCTGTGCAATAACCATGTTTATTTACTTGCAGCTGTTTTAGGGGGTTGGCAGTAGGCACTTGCAGAGCCCAAAGCAGGGAATATGACCCTGTGCTCCCCTACCTGCGTTTCTCTGCAATGCTTCATATTCGGTTCAGTCAGTGTCAGGACTGATGGCAACTCCATGCATCCTACCAGGGCTGAGCCTCTCCCCCTTCCCAGGACTACACTGACCAGCCAAAAGAAATGTATACTTCTGAAGCAATTCCATAGTGTGACATTTTCTTGTCAATACTAATTGTAGTTCTGTGTTGTAACAAGAGGAGACATGAGTCTGGGCACAAGTGATGGGGAAGGATGCGAAGATGTAGGATAGGAAAGGTAAATGCATGAGCAGAGAAGGTGAGAAGCAGTCAGGGTGGGAGGGTGGAGATGCTAACCAGTCTCTGAAAGATGTAAAGAATTGTGTGCTTCACATACCCTCTTAAAACCATCTTCTGTGTATGGACAATACTTATCTACCTGGAAAAAAAACAGGGTGTGCAATGTCCTCTGATTGGACACTCCATTAATCCTCTTCTCAGATGTGACTCTTGTAAGCTATGGATAGAATGGTGCTGGCAGAGCAGATGACACTGTGCATAACCTGGGCTGTGAGAGAACACAGAAAAGTTTCCAGGCTGCTTGGCAGGAGCAGCCTTGCTGTGTTTTCTGAAAGGGGAGCCCTGGGATCACACTGCCATGCCAAGTTTGAAAGCACCATGTGCCCAGAATGCACAGCTACTATGTGATTAACCATATGAGGTTGCTCAGTGTCTTTGGGAGTGGTTTACAACTGTGTGTGGGTGGTAGATTCAGCAGGAAAATATTTGATTATGCTGAAGAAATTCTCTGATGAGCTGCAGCTGTAATGCCTCTTGCATTAGTCAAGCAGCACTCCAGCTACCTTGTCCATCACATTAAAGATGACTTACATACTTAAGATACAAGTGTGCGTGTGGCTTGCTGCCATCCTGCATTCTCAGCTGAGGTCAGCCTTACATGGTGTGCCCTTATTTCCAGGCTTTTCCTCCCTATGGTGTTATGTCATTCCCCTTTACTAAACAGCTTTCTGTCTCCTAGAAACTGAGAATTCTGCTTTTACATTATCTTGATCCTTATTAAGGTCCATATAGTCTCAGTGGCACAGACATCATTAGTAAAATGCCACCTGCAACAGCAAGTTTCTGGAGCATGGACTTTCAGGCAGTCCTGAAATGTGCAGCTGCAAGTGGTCATTTCCTTGAAAGGAATCTCCAGCAATTCAGAGTTTTAGGACAACTTTCTTGATCTGCTTTTAAAAATGTGTATTTCTTAGTGTCCTCCTGGTACCACCAGACAGCTTTTCTGTTTCTGTCCTCCTGGGTACCCTTTCCTGCTTATTTTGATTTACTCTTCACCTTTCTTCCACTGAAGTTCCTAACTCTAAGCAAGTCTCTGATCCAGCTGCCAACCACTGCAACCTGCAGCCTGCCTGCTGACTCCAGGAGGAGCAGAAGCAATAGATTGTGCTTTTCTAGCAAGTGCCCAAACAACAGCTGAAAACTCGGTGCTGTAAGTGCAGTGCATTTCCCTCGCAAACCCAGTGCTTAGGAACCTTAAACATCCCACAGCTCATGAGCAGCTGGGTTCTTTCCATCCAACATGATGCTGTCTTTGTCTTGCAAGTAATTTCCCAGGGTACCAACCCAGTATCTGCTAAAACATTACAGTGTAAGGGGTTAAGCACTGACATGTCTGAGCTCCATGGGAATCCACAGCTGGGAACTCCACCAACCTTCGTCCTTCTTGCACCTTAGTCCATAGGCTGTTGTCCTGAACAGTGCCTGGCACAACATGGGCACATAAAAGATGGTAACAGTCTTTGTGGTCATCTTGTATGTGACACTTTTGTCATTAGGACACTCACTGGGTCAGAGAATACTGTCAGAAGCTCAAAGAGACTTCTGTGTTTTGAGGTTCTCCATCCTAAACTATATCATTCACTACATTTACATCTCATAGCTTCTATGTAGTGGCAGAGCTGAGAGCACTGCAACTTTAGTATGTGTATCAGGTCTGGCCGAGCTGATTTTCTACTTGCAGCCCTCCTGGTGCAGAGCTTTTGTGTTGGGAGTTAGAAGGGTGTTGGAAACACCCATGTTGTGAGCACCACTGAGCAGAGCTCCCACAGCACCAAGGCTCTTTCTAACATTCCCCCCACAATGGGATGGGGGGGGCAGGAGCCTGGAGGGAACATAACTAGGACAATTGACCTGAACTGACCAAAGGGATATTCCAGACCATAGGATGTCTGCTCAGCTATAAAGCTGGTGCAAGGGGAGGGAGGGAGGCTACTCCTTGGTCCACCAGAGCAACCACTGTGTGTTTTGGAGCCCTGCTTCCCAGGAAAGGCCAGACATCACCTAGGGATGGGAAGGAGAGAATAAGTCTTTGGGTTTTTTTCTCTTTGCTCCCACGCAGGGCATTGCTTGGCTTTTGCTCTCAAGGCTTTTGTCTCTATCTTATTTTCCTTTCCCCTTTTGCTCTGTGGAGGAAAGAGAGGAAAGGGGGAGGTTGATTAAGTGGCTTGGTGGGCATCACTTGCTCAGCCAGGGTTAACCCACCACAGTTTCACAAGCTTCAACTATTCTTTCCTAAGACACATAGTTTTTAAGCATTGTAAGCATATAAAAAGGATTAAATTAAGAAGTGCCAGGTGCAAAGAAAACCTCCCTAGTGCACCATCATAATCTAGACCTTTATCAAGAATATGAAAGTAATTTTATTAATGCTGCATTTCACTGGGTGAGTGAAGAATGACAACAGACCAAGTAGGAGAATTTTCTACCCTGCAATCACAGTGGTATCTGCACTTTCACTGATGCTGTTTGTGAGTGAGGAAGGGAACTGGGTGAATACAGAAAGTGGCCGGTTCTCCAGTGGAAATGCCTACAAGATCTATCCTAGCAGCCAAAGCACAGCCTAGAATAAGTTTAAGGGTGACACTAAGGCTATTAATAACAGTTGGTGATTTTGTAGCTTTATGTCCAACCTTTGCCAGATCTTGAACTCTTTATTTTCAGTGAATAAACAAGACTTATTTTATCTTTGCTGGGTCAGAAAACACTATAAAAACAAAGTAAATAAAATAAGTTATATAAATATTAAGTAAATAAAAACTTGTTTCCCATGTAAGCCTGGGGCTCAACAAAGCCAGATGCATTAGAGGGGCTCCCTCCTTGAAGGCAACCAGTACTGTGATGCTGGAAAGCGGTGAGGAAGGTCACCACTTGCAGACAGTTCTTGCCTCTTCTGAAGTACTTGCTAGATCCAAAGTGAGAGATCAGTGGATGGAAGGAATATAACTGCAACCTACACTAGTACTTCCTCTGCCTAATATTTTTTCCTGTCTCTAAGTCAGTTAAGGAATTTGGAAGGATTTAGTCTGTGGGTTGAGGTTTTCCTTTCGTATCTCACCAGCTATGGTCAACACCTACTCCAGCTAAACTTTTGAACTGCAGCTGAAATAGTAAGTCATCTGTGGAGTCACCAAGAGTTGTCAAGCGTTTTTATTACGTTTTTTCTTGTACAGATAAAACTTGTAAATGACAGTTTCCTTCTGATACAGGATGCCCTATCTAAAGGGTCATATGGAAACATATCCCGGTAAAGTGGCCTAAAGCCTAGAAAAATAAAGTGTGTTTCAGAAAGTGCTGGAAATAGCATGATTACCACTACTAAGCCTGCAGTGAAGGGCTCATTTTTGTCATATGGTGTTTCCAAAAGGCCGGTCATGTTACAGGTCCCAGTGCTCATTTTGAAAGATCAAGTAAGGACTTGTCAGCAGCCTTTCCCAAGTTGTTGATGTAGCAACAAGCACCTCTACCCTCAGCACATGGACAGAGGATTTCAAGAACTCTTGGATGGTGCCTGTCTCCATGGTCCTGTTTCAGGATCAAGGATATATGCTGTGTGACAGCCTCAATCTCTTCTTTATTGAACTGCCTATGGGATGGAGCTGGATTTCAGTTCTGACACTGCAGCTTCTGCCAGCTAGTTTGTGTACTGTATGGTGCTCTGCTTTCAGCACTTGTGAGATTGAATCTCATGTCTCATGCAGGTGCAGATATTTGCATCTGTCACTTCTGCCTGCTTTTCTTGTCTCTCTTCATTAGCTATGAGGATGGAAGTAAAGGTTGTGGTCCTAGGAAGTCCACGGAGTAGTGTAACCTCACACTGCAATGTAAGGACACTGTAGAGGACCATGTTGCAGTTCAGAGGCTCACGCATGGGCTGGCTGTTTGGGCCTTTTGAGCTGACATTGCTATAGGTGACTCATCTCGGGCTCAGTCTGGACCGAAGCGTTGGAGCACAAAGACAAAAGAGCTACTGTGCTGAATCAGGAGATTCCTGAGACTCTGGCCTGAAGCAGGTCAGGAGGAGACCCGGGACAGTTCTTTCTGGCCTGGAATCCATTCTTGTGAACTGATGCAGAGGTGAGACCTCCTCATTCCAATGAAACAAAACCTCCTTGTGCTACACGTCCTCTATGGAATAGGAGGAAAATATTTTCATTGTACTCTCATTCACCCCTTCCTTCTGCTTCTAAAATTTTGAATGGCTTACTCTAGTCTCAGGGCATTGCAAGGGATTTCCCTTCTGTACATGCACAAACCCACGCCCTCCCCCTGCCTTTCCTTTGGATTGTTTTGCTCCAGAAATATCAAGACATACCAAGAAATGAAGTGCCATGAAATCCTTCCCGATTCATCATCTATGTGGGAAAGATCTTGGTCAGAAAGGGGAGACAGGGAGATAAGATGTAAGAGCACTGACAACACTTTGTTTTCAGGTGGTGAGGTGAGGTTTGCTTCCAGCAAGGCCAGCTGGAGCGTGGTGGCTTCAGGCAGCCTGGAGGTTTGGACTGGTGAGTGCAGTATTGCACTGTTAAAGGGAACCTGTTTCCAAAGCAGGGCTGATTGCACTCCCTTCGACTCACAGGCCCAACCAACCTTTGTATGTTTAGGAGCCATAGACAGGCTGTAAACCTCATTGAAAGCCTATGGAGATGCAGTGGAGCAGCAAAGGAAGGCTAGGAGGTTTGCAAACTGTCTGCACATACAGGTGATTCCTATGTGCCATTGGAAAGAGAAATATAAAACCCAAGAAGATGAGGTAAGGCTGTGGGGCCTGTTCTGTGTTACTGCAAATATTGCTTCTAATTCTGCATGTTTTCAGGAACAATTTGAGAGAAGTTTGCAGGGTTTCTTATTGTGGCATTGAGGAGGGACACATTCTGTTGCTGTTCTGCATCCACATCAGGGTGACTTGTGCAGCCTGCACAGCGTGATGTTATTCAGGACAGAAACTGGGTTTGGAGCCACTCAGCATTACAGATTTGTTGCTGTTAAAACGAAAACAAATGCCAAACCTACTTATAAAGATGTGAGATAGCACCAGTAGTTGTGTGACATGTAGTAGCTGCCACAGATCCTTAAGAACGGGGAAAGTTTCTGCACAGTAAGCAGATCCAGTGGTCCTCTGGCTTGCTCTGTCGTGTTCTCATAGTTTGGCCAATGAAACTGTGGAGCATTTAGCTCCTAAAATAGCACTACACATGACACCATGCTGAGGCACTAAATCCATCCCTGAAAGCAGTATAAGCTCAACTCCGGAGGGGTTATGCTAGACCTTAAAGCCCTGATGTTTGGCTGATACATGTCCATATTGGAAGGTAGCTGCTTTGACCTGAAAGTGCTACTGGATTAATGGAGAAGGGAAACAAAAGTCCTTCTGCAGCTGCTACATCTTAATCACAAAAGTCATCTGCATCAGGACCTCCTTAGAAGCTGTGTTGACCCACAGTGTGTGGCTCCCTGAAGGCCTGACAAATCATGTCATTTCTCATCCTACCAAACAGGTGCAAAGTGAACTTTCTTCCCCCAAACACCACAGGTTTCCGCTTTCCTTTAGGAGGAAACGCTTAACCACATCTGTGAAAACCTTCTCTGTTTCTATTGGCACGTGTAGCTTGGGTCTTAAAACTATTTTCCTGCTCACTACGTCATTTCAGTTTGAACACGTGGCTTTCTGCTGCCTTGCTCTTCACTAGCTTCCAGGTTTCTCCCAGGGCTGTGGGACTTCTTTCTGTTCACAGATCTCCTTCACAGACCAGAGAGTGACAAAAAAAAACCTACTGATGATTCCTTTCTTTCATTGGCTAAATAGAATAACAAATGGCTGATAATGGAGGACAGAACCTGCCGGTGTTGGTCTGCCAGTGCTAAATCACACTCTCACAAAGTGAGAGAGTTTTTAGCTTACCTCGATTATCCTCTCTGGAAAATTGGGTGGGATATAAAATCTTGTTCCGTGCTGAATCTGTTCCTAATAGTAGTTATCATTGTTTTACCACAGGGTTACAAATAGTTTTCAGGTTTTCCAAGCACCAGGTTCAAAGGCTTCATTTGGTACTCCAAGACTCTCTCTTGGCTATGTCAAACAGGGTGTTATCTCTCACCAAGCCTTTTCTGTGTAGTTGTGGAAAAACATCACACCCCTTCATTTACTTGTAATCATGACTAAGCTGCAGAGAAATTTGTAATGTTACAGTATTATCTCAGGAAATGTAGTTGCTTCCTGTAGATGGCATTACAGTAGTGCAGCCCTGATGGAGGTTAGTTCCTATCCCTGCTTGGACTGCCAGAATAATCCCACTGTTGCTCTGTGCACAGAAGTGGATTTTTTTTTTTTCTTCTAGCACTCAAAATAAACAGGGTTAAAAACATTCTTCTTGTTCTCATTTCCTACCTAATAAAACATGTCATTTCTATCTTAGACATTTTTACAGCATTTTTTTTTCTGTATTTTTCAATGTGTGTAACTCCACACTCACTTTGTTTTAGGAAATTTGTCAAGATTAGTGTTTTGCGTTGTATTCATAAATACGCTAACTGCTAGGCCCTGCTTTTTCATGTATAAAATCTCTACCCTTTGGTTACATGTCTGGGCTTTCTGCATGGTGGAAGGGAAGAATTAGGGACTTCAGCTCCCCAGTATCTAGGAGGCAAAGTAGCTACCAGTTAAAAGAAGCAGCTGGTAATTTTAACTGATTTATTACATTTTAAATATATTTATTCGTGTTTTAGGTACATTGCTCTGTACAGTCCCAAAAATGCAAAAATAATGTAGACTGATATGCTTGCAAAAAAAACATATCAGATATGAAGGTAATTTTTTCAGCTGCTGCTGTCAAAGTCAGTTTTGACAAAAACAAATTACCCCACTGATTGTGCTTGGGTGCATGAGTGGGCATCACAACCCCTCCACACAGTTCTCCAAAAGCCATTCTTTAAAGCACTTGTCTTCAGGTCAACTCGCATTATTCATTAATCAACAATGTATATTAGAAAAAAAAATCTACCAGAAATGTGGGTAGCATATGCTATTGTTTACCTTTGCGTTTCAATAAATGTAGCTTAGAATTTGTCTTTATTTAGTCATGCACCTGTGTATTTTAAACCAACAGAAGCTGACTCATAAGAGATATAAAAGTTGTCCTAAAAGACAACTCTTAGCATTTGATTTTCCTTTGGTTTAGTTAAAACACATTCCAATTGACCCAGCATGGAGTTTATTAACTTACTACTCAATTCACAAAAAGCTGAGTAAAATTTAAATATGTCCCTGTGATTCATCAAAGCTTCTAGTCCACCAGGTTTTGCACTTGAAAGGAAAAGAGAAACCTCAACGTATTTTTCTTTGCAAGCAAAAGCGTGCCATGGCTTAGAGAGAAGGGGAGAGAGGGGGATGCAGGGGATGTGTCCTGTGATTTGGGCATCACAGTGGTGGGGATGGCACCTTCCCCCACTTGGGATCCATAATCCTGAGTCCTTTCCTGAAATAAAAAACAGATGCAACCCTTGAGGACATCTGTATGTGTATATATGTGCATGAAAGTATACATAAAGACAGGTAAACCAATACTCCCTTCTTTACTCAGTAGGCCTTTTATGGTTCCTGAAGCATATTTCATGCTTATAAGCATGAAATTTCATAAGCACTCAGGCAGGATAGGAGGCCTTACATGCCCTGATGGAAATGCTAACTGCCAACCCTAAACTGTGAGCCCAAGGTCTCTCACAGCCTCTCCTGGCCCATTACTGCTTGAGTGTGTTCATCCAGAATACTGAGAGAGATGCAGGATTTAGGCTTTGGCAGGGTTAGATGGCTGTTTTGGGGGATTTGGGGAATAACAATCCAAATGAAGTAGCCCAAGTAGTCATTTGACTTAATTACACTAACTTGCTTACGTTCTTATTTGATACTGGCGATCAGTGAGTATTACTTACTAGGTTTAGTACCAATATGTTCATTCAAAAAGAATGGTGGCTTGGGCTTTCTAGCTAGAGTTCTGCAGAAGTTGTGCTTCTAATACCACTGTTTGCTTTTTGCAGCTTCTACCGAGTTTTGCAATTAAATCTTCTGTATTTAGCATGTTGTCAAAAATAATTTTCCATTTTCTCAGAAAATGAGCAGAACGGTTAAACTACAGAGGAAACCAAGAGGGCAAAAGCAGCAGCAGTCTTCTGAGTATCAGCATCGGTGTGACAATACATTGACGAATCCTAGCTGATAAAGGACCCGACTGGGAAAAAAGGAAATTTGCCAGGGAAATAGCTTTTTGAGGGAAAAAATTGTTACAGTCTGTGCACATGTCACTAAAACCACATACTCTGAATCACTCCCAGCTGCCTTTCATGCAGGGGGCAGAGGCAAAAGCACTGCCTTTGTCCTTGCTCCCAGGGCAGGGGCCACGGCTGGCTCTGCTGCAGCTGGGCAGATCTCCATGTCCACAGTGGGCTGCAGGTAGGACCCCGGTCTGGGTTTGGTTTCAGCACACCTAGAAAGGCTGTCTGCACAGCTCATGGCAGCAGCTTACAGGCTGGGATCTGTGCTACAGCTCTGTCCCTGCTTTCTTGCCAGCCATGGCCCTGGGGCAGACCTCCACTGGAAGAACCAGTGATGCAGCTCCACGTCTGCTGTTTCCACTCATCCCAGCTGGCTGCCAAGGGCTGGGAAGCAACAACAGAAGTCAATGGGAGGAGATGAGAAGTTCAGGAAGGCGCAGGCACTTTCCTCACAGGCAGAGAACCTGGTTCAGAGAACACTGAGGGTCAGACCCATTTGTAGGTGTGTAACAGATGTAAATCTGGTGTGTGTGCAAGGCCTCAATCACTCTTTCACTGATATTTCCCTTCAACAGAGACGACCTGGGAGCGGCCAAGTAGTGTGCCTGGGACTCCAAAGAGCCCTGTGTCACAGAAGAGTTCTGCAGGTACTGTTTGATGTTGCACTGACCACTGCATGGGGTGAATCCGCTTCTTTACCACTTGGCAGAGCAAAGGAAAATGCTGTGATGGAATGTACACTTAATGTGCATGGTCCTGTGAGCGTAGCACAGTACACATCTTTTGCCTGTTGTTTCCCTACTGATGCATCTTTTGTCCAGTTGTCTGAAGCGTCTGCGCAGAGCTGAGATGGCTCCATCCTTGGAGCACAGAGGCAGATGGTGGCCCAGAGAGCCAGCAGGGCTGCTGGCTTTAGAATGGAAGGACTGGCTGTCTTTCCCAGTCCTGCTCTCTGCCAAGGCAGGGGAAGCAAAAAGCTGCAGGGGAATGTGGGCTGGCTGTAGCTCTTCCACACAGAGCACATGCATGATGAAGCATATCAGTATGTGGAAGCTACAGGACTGACCACTTCAACTCCATCTTGACTTGAAGTTGTGGAGAATCAAGTAACAAAGAAACGGTTGCATAAGTGCACTGAAAAGCTTCGGGTACTGCAGAAAGACAAAGCAAAGCACAAATTACTCTAGAATAAAAAGTGGTCAATATAAAGGCTACTGCTGCCAGCTGACTGTCAATAATGCAGTCTAGAGGATGTTTTTCATACAATTTCTATGAATTGATGCTCCTCTTTATCAGAAGAGCTCAGTGGGAAGTATACTTGAAAGTTGCACATTTTGTTGTGACCAAAGGATTTGTAATGTGTATTTTATAGTAACCCTACTTTGAGCATTATTCTTTGCTTAGTATATCCCAAACATAAAGCAACCTCCAGTGGTGAACATGAACCACAGACATCTTACAGAGCTGGCTTTCTTGACATGAAAAGCCCATCTCCATTAAACCAGTGCTTTTTACATATGTGGTGGGTTGACCCTGGCTGGACACCAGGTGCCCCCCAAAGCTGCTCTATCACTCCTCTCCCCAGCTGGGCAGGGGAAACAAAATATAACAAAAGGCTCATGGGTAAATATAAGGACAGGGAGAGATCATTCACCAGCTACCATCACCAGCAAAACAGACTCATCCTGCAGAAAATTTAATGTAATTTATTGCAAATCAAATTAGAGTAGGACAATGACAAATAACCCCAAATCTTAAAAAAAAACCTTTCCCCTCACCCCTCCCTTCTTCCCAGGCTTAATTTTACTCCTGATTTTTTGTGCCTCCTTCACCTTGAGCATCACAGGGGAATGGGTGTTGTGGTGAGTTCACCACAAGTCTCTG
>NW_008631610.1:45836-49627 GCF_000691845.1 Merops nubicus
GTCTCTGCCACTCTTCCCTCCTGAGAGGGAGGACTCTTTACTCTCCTCACTCTCCTCCCCTGACCCAGCGTGAAGTCCCTCCCATGAGACACAGTCCTCCATGAACTTCTCCACCGTGTATCCTTACCACAAGCTGCAGTTCATCAACTGTTCCAGTGTGGATCCCTTCCATGGGGTGTAGTGCTTCAGAAACAGACTGCTCCAGCACGGGTCCCCCGTGTGGTCACTAGTCCTGCCAGCAAACCTGCTCCAGTGTGAGCTCCTCTCTCTATGGGACCACAAGTCCTGCCAGAATCCTGCTCCTGCATGGGCTTCACATGGGCTCACAGACTGCTTCAGGCATCCACCTGCTCCAGCACGAGGTCTTCCATAGGCTGCAGGTGGATATCTGTTCTACTGTGGACCTCCATGGGCTGCAGGGGGACAGCCTGCCTCACCATGATCTTCACCATAGGCTTGCAGGGGAATCTCTGCTGCAGCACCCGGAGCACCTCCTTCCCCTCCTTCTTCATTGACCTTGGTGTCTGCACAGCTGTTTCTCTCACATCTTCTCACTCCTATCTTCTGACTGCTGCTGGTCTCGTGCAGTTTTTCTCCCCCTTCTTAAATGTGTTATCACAGAGGCACTACCACCATCACTGATGGGCTTGGCCTTGGCCAGTAGCAGGTCTATCTTGGAGCTGGCTGGCATTGGCTTTATCAGACACAGAGGAAGCTTCTAGCAGCTTCTCAGAGAAGCCACCTCTGCAAGCCCCCCTCCCCCCACCCTCAATCCTTGCCACACAAACCAAATACAGTATTTCCTACTTCTTCAAGCATGTCGTTTTACTAAACAGCACTATGGGAACTGTTTTGAGTTTGGGGGTCTCTTTCCAGTTTGGTAACTCCTGGTAAGAGCCTGCTGCAGGATCCTGAGGGTGGAAGGGGCCCATGGGCTCAGATCCCATAGAGTGGTTCTGGGGTCTTTCTGGGTTGGAGCTGACACATTGCCAGCCTGTTGGGACTGGGAGAAGCATCCATAGTTTCTTAGGCTGAAGGCAGCAAACACCGGTGACTCAAAAAAGGCAATATGATTTTTATGTGGATATTCAAACAAGTGATTAGTTTTTAAAATGTGATACCAAAGTTCACTTGCTACCAGCAGCAAGCCTGCTAACCCTCCATCTGTTCTTACAGTGAATGGCTATCACACCTCTGGGACCCCGGTACACCAGCTTGACTCTGCTCATATGAGCCTCCGAAAAGCCAGTGGGGACCCCCAGGTAAGTTTTGGGGAAAAAGCTCAACAGTGGTATCGAAGAATAAATAGGTCTTCACTTAAATAGCTTAGGAATCTACCCAGACCAGGAGGCCAAGAAGCATTTTCTTTTAGAAACTGTCAGATTCGACAGATTTGCTGCATCTACAATAGTTAGTCTTTGTGTCCAGCTGGTACAACAGTATAAAATCATAGAATCATAGAATCCTTTAGGTTGGAAGGGACCTCCAAGATCATCAAGTCCAACCATTGAGCCATTAGGGCTCTAAAGTCCTCTGCTAAAACAGATCAGAATCTGTCAGGGTTGGAAGGGACCACAAGGATCACCCAGTTCCAACCCCTCTGCCATGAGCAGGGACACCTCCCACTAGACCAGGCTGTCTAGAGCCTCATCCAGCCTGGCCTTAAAGACCCCCAGGGATGGGGCCTCAACCACCTCCCTGGGCAACCCATTCCAGGGTCTCACCACTCTCATGGTGAAGAAATGCCAAAATACTCTGGAATTTTTGTGATATCACTCTTTTCTGAAAAATCCACCGGGCCACTTCAGCTGCTGTTAACAACCCTAAAAAGTCTTCCTGCCACTCCAGCCTGAAGCTTGGACCTGTCTCCAGCACAATCCTCTCCCTAGACTAGCACATCTGCCCATGTCTGTATCTCATTGTATTTTCATGCAGGTCCAACCCTCGCTCCCAAAGACAGTATTCACAAAGAATTGGTCTGAAGATTTTTTCTCAATTACATCATCCATTCCTGCATATCCTTTTACAGGCTCTCCACTGGGCCTTACATAGCCTGTGCTTCACCCATCTCATTACTAGTGCTCAAGACACTGACCCATGGACAGCCAGTCTCTGTTTGTCCAAATCGTCTTTAAATATCCCTGCACTTTTTCTTGCACTGCTGCATGTCCCTGGCAGAGTCTTTCTTGCAGGTTTGCAGACGCAGCACAGGGCCCTCTTCCAGCTCCTCCCATGAAACTCTTCACTCCTTGCCGAAACAGCAACAGCTGAATACCCGGTGGGTTGCACTCCCGTTGGGTTGTGCTTCCCCATCTACTGCCATTTTTGTCCCAGTGGTACTGGACCTGAGTTCTCTGTTTCATTTCTGTATTAAGTGGTAGGTTCTTTTGCAGTGCAAGTCCTTAAATACTCACAGTGAAATGCATATTTGATGTGTGTGTTGCTGCCACGCTGACCTAGGTTGCCCGTTGCTCTCAGCATCCCTCTGATGCCCCTATGTTGGTCTAAAGTTTGTGTTGTCTGCCAACTGTCCCTCTTTGCTTCATCCCACTTTCTTGCCCACTGCCTCCTAGGTAGTGGTCTTTAGCTTTGCTCTCATGGGTGCTGTTACAGCAAAGTCAGCATTTCTGATTTGCTTCTCCACCGGTGGATTCATGGCACCTCCCATGATACAGTCCACCCTGTTCCTTCCACATCAAACATCTTGCCTATGCTGCTTCTCTGAGTGGTTTGCACAGGCTGGAGGCAGAGCATGTGGGCACCTAAACTAGGTCAAAAGCATTTTGGAAACTGATGCAGCGCATTACCAGGCACCATTGTCCGCACGTCTGCTGTAACTCCCTCAGAGAACCTGAATAAACTCGCATGCTGTGACTTCCTTTAAAAAAGCTATGTTAATCCTTGTGCAAAAAAAAAAAAAAAATTCATTTCTCAAGGTATCTGATTCACAATGTTTTGCAGTTGGCTTGGTACCCAAGTCAGTTTAGCTGACTCCCCCAAAGCTTCCTTTGTAACAGTTGCTAGTTTCCATTTATAGGGTGCTGAGCCTGACTCAAGTCTATAACCACCTTTTTGGTCAGATTACCACGGAATGGTTTGCTCAGCTGACTCATACTATCAGACAGACAAAAATTCCTTTCATGACTTTTCTCATTCACTTCAACAGCCTCCATGATACTTTCTTTCCATTACTCCCTTATTACAGGGTTTTCCAAATTGAAGACCTGGCTTCACTCCTGCTTTGAACCTGTAACTAGTTTTGAATCTCTAACTAGCTGCTGGTGCCATTAATTCTAAGAGCAGCTTATGTCCCCACCCACTTGGGCGCCTGCTTTCTCTGGAAGCTGAGGCTGCTTTAGCAGAAGAGCCCTTAGTAAGGGAAATACCTGACCATGAACTGTTGGGTGCAAGAAGCTGTTCTCTACACCCTCAACCTGTCATACATTTTGGCCAGTTCTTCTCCTACATGCCCGTCTTTGGCCATCCCAAGCTGCTTTGCTTTGACTGCCTCCTTGTCTGTTGGAGGCACGGGCTGGCTCTCCGACTGTAGAGCAGCTTCCAGGCATTGTCCGGGAAGCTTTCCTAGACCTGGGCAGCAGCCACCATGCAAACAAACGCTGGCAGGATCCCTCGGGCAAGCTCAGCTGCACTTCTTGGAAACAGGTTAAGGGGGGAAAAGCCACCAGGGAGAACAAGACAGAGCTGTGCTGTTCTGGGCACAGGGCCAGGCCTTGTTTACGGCTTCCTAGACAGCAGCCGAACGCTGCCCATTCAGGGCGCCGCACCGGCCG